>NC_051178.1:70766085-70796085 GCF_013339695.2 Rhipicephalus sanguineus | reverse complement strand
CAATATCTATTCTTTCCATTCGTCGGGTCAACGCTGCCGATATCGGTTTTTCTTAACGCTCTCGCATTAAATTACCAGTGTGTTCTCGCCGTTCCTGTATAGATACAAACTGGTAATCACCAGTGGCGCGTACCCGTATACCGTGGCCCGCGGTAAACTGTTATGCTTCACACGTGTCTGGAGGAAAGGGTTTGACGATGTACGCGACAGGATTTTCACGTTATTGATGTCATGACCTGACAGTCATATTCGTCACATCCTCTTACCGTTCGATGCCAATCTTGGTCTACACCAAATTAGGGAGGCGATCATGAGAGTACCCAGACGTAGGCGGATAGATGGATAGATAGATAGATAGATAGATAGATAGATAGATAGATAGATAGATAGATAGATAGATAGATAGATAGATAGATAGATAGATGGATAGATAGATAGATAGATAGATAGATAGATAGATAGATAGATAGATAGATAGATAGATAGATAGATAGATAGATAGATAGATAGATAGATAGATAGATAGATAGATAGATAGATAGATAGATAGATAGATAGATAGATAGCGCGAACGGCACCGGACGGGCCTTCAAAAACCGCGGCACCGCTCCTTCTTTCTTGTACAGCTTCACGGGCGGGCCTTTGCAGCAGCCAAGTCGATCTTCAAACAAGTCTGCGAACTCTTCCACCAGCTCCTTTAGGTCATCTTCTGCCTGCAGCGCATAGACACGTGGTAGAGCCCTTTCTTCCAAGAGTGACAAGTCCGCTTCGCGGAAAGCTTGAATTGTATTCCTACCGCAGAGTAGTGGTCCATCACAATCGACTACCACGAGCGAACTGTCCACTCGTGTTTTGTCGTGTTCCACACTCATGGCGACTCTGCCTACCACTGGAACAGGACCGAGGAAGCAAGATAACCGAAGTGCCGTCTTTTCTAGTCTAGGCCACCACTTACGGTTATTCCTAAAGACGTTTTTTGGAATAACACTGACGGATGACCCCGTGTCGATCAGCATCCGCAGTCTCCTGCCACCCCAGACCAAGTTCCGTTCCATTGGTCGCATTCTTGCCTGGTCAACGTTGTTCTGGGCGGATAGGACTGTCATCTCCCTCAGACAGCTCGCTGAGCGCGTACGATCCCGCCTGCCGGCCGCCGCGCCAGCGCTGGCACATGCTTGCCAAGTGTCCTTAAGTGCCGCACTTTCGGCACACCTTACCGACATGCTGACATTCGTGTTCCGAGTGACTTGAGCCGCATCTCCAGCACGAATGGCGTGGTTCTTCCGAGTCGTGCCCGCTGCCTCTCTTTCGTCCGCTGCTACGTCGCCTTTGGACAAGGAGCACGTCACCCGCATCGTTCTTGCAGTCCGCATCTTTCATAGAACGTACGTTCCGGTCAGCTGTTTCTGACGACATTGCGAATTCCTCAGCTTCCTGCAGAGTCAGATTTCTTTGCGTCAGCAGGAAACGCCTGGCCTCGTCGTCCCGGATACCGCAGACTATCCGGTCACGCAACATTCTGTCCAGAAAGCTGCCGAAGTTGCAGTCTTTTACAAGGCGTCGCAAGTCCGCCACAAAATCTCTGACCGCCTCATTGTCTCCTTGCCTCCGCACAAAAAATGCGTGACTTGCCGCAGTCTCGTTCAACTTGTGGGCTGTAGTGTTCTTCTAACACCTTTACGACATCTTCGTACGTTAAGCTGTTGACGGGCGTCTACGGACATCGTCCCTGCAGGACTCGAACCACGCTGTCACTGAGCGATGCTACCAAAAGCGCTCGACGCTTCGAAGAATCCGTGATATCGTTGCCTTCGAAGTATGCCTCGAGACGCACGCGGTAGGCATCCCAACTACTTGCTGTCTCGTCAAACTCCGGCGGCCTCGATCCTATCCTCGTCGCCACTGAAGTGACGCAACGCAGTAGCGACAAGCAACTGAACCGTTTATTGCTTGACACTTGGCCTTTTTATCCTGAAACCCACGTGAGTCTAGAGCACGAGCTGTGGTCGATTACATTGTGACTTGCTGACAGTGATAAGGAACTCGGCTGGTGAGTGCGGTTTATCGACGACGCTGTAGATAGATAGATAGATAGATAGATAGATAGATAGATAGATAGATAGATAGATAGATAGATAGATAGATAGATAGATAGAATAGATGATAGATGATAGATAGATAGATAGATAGAATAGATAGATAGATCATCATCATCATCAGCCTGTCTACGCCCACTGCAGGGCAAAGGCCTCTCCTATGTTCCGCCAATCAACCCGGTCCTGTGCTTCTGTTGCCGCGTTATACCTACAAACTTGTTAATCTCATCTACCCACCTAATTTTCTGTCTTCCCCTCACGCGTTTGCCCTCTCTTGAATACAGTCAGTTACCCTTAATGACCACCGGTATCCTGCCGACGTGCTACGTGGCCGGCCCATATCCATTTCTTCTTCTTAATTTCAACTATGATATCCTTAACCCCCGTTTGTTCCCTGACCCACTCTGTTCTCTTCCTGTCTATTAAGGTTACACCTATCATTTTCCTTTCCATCGCTCGCTGCGTCGTCTTCAATTTAATTGGACCCTCTTTGTAAGTCTCCAGGTTTCTGCTCCGTAGGTAAGTACCGGTAAGATGCAGATAGATAGATAGATAGATAGATAGATAGATAGATAGATAGATAGATAGATAGATAGATAGATGATATAGATAGATAGATAGATAGATAGATAGATAGATAGATATAGATAGATAGATAGATAGATAATAGATAGATAGATAGAACGCTCAAAGTGCCAAAGGTTTGCTAAGAAATGCTTGGCATTAAATAGATCCTCTTTGTATAACCGCAGGTACAGTGCTGCTCGTCTACCTCATCGTTCAGTGCTACGCGCTACACCACCACCAGCTGAACCAAGCTGGGGTACACGGGTGCAAGGATTCACCGGTTACAGGGCTACTGCAGCTCCGGTGCCGTACGGAAGATACGACGCCTACGAATCTGTGAGCACGAACTTTATGGCTATAACGCACTACGCGGCAAGTCGAAATAAGAACAGAGGTCATCGCGCATTCAAAGAGCATGTGCCACATCGGTGGTGTCAAGCGTGTCCAGGCGACAATGCGCTCTACAATTATTTGCCACTGTCGCTATGGTAATTATCACGTAACACATACATTTAAGCTGCAGCATAGCTAGAGAAGCACTGGTCAACATTAAGGTTCTGATAGTACTTCATAGTATCTTAATTTCTGCAGAATTGCACAGTACGTGGCTCAACACTGCTGTTCTTTACCCCTTATGGCTCCCCCTATATCGTGATAGCACCACATTAATAGTAAATTTCGAACACTTACGGCATGCTCTTTTAGCTTCGACATGTGCAGTGGACTGCCTTTGAAGGAACGACAGATGTTGTAGCTCTTATTTGTGACGTTTTTTGATGGCGACGTATTGCAGTTGTCCTGTTGAAGTTTATGTCGATGTCCCCCGAGGAAAACACGCAGTTATAAAAACACATCATGAACGCATTCAAGTGGCATTTTAAGTCAACTGCGTTACAGTATTTTCTCGGCAGGCCCTCCCCAGTGTCCCTTGCATAGTTAAGTTTCTTGCCACAGCTTTATTATTTCCCTTATTTCTTGCAGCCACCTCAGCCGTACAGCTTCGGCTATGACAACGTAGATGAATTCGGAAACCGGCAGTTCCGCAGCGAGCAGGGTGACTCGAACAAACGCCAAAACCGGCTCGTACGGCTATCGAGACGCGAATGGCCTCTACCGGAGGGTGAACTACGTTGCCGACGCTTACGGCTTCCGTGCCACTGTAGACACCAACGAGCCAGGCACTGCCCCTGAATCAGCGCAGACGCGGTCTTTAACGCGGCACCAGTCGTGTCACCCATTTCATCAAACGCTGCGCAGAGTGGTGTACCTGCAGCCTTTACCTCTGCCGCGGCAGCGCCTTACTACGGAAGAGGGCTACCAATGGCTACGGAAGCTACGCATCAACCCCTATGCTAGCCCTGCTGGAGCTTATGGATACGCTCCAGTACGGTCGTCAGGAATACGCTGCCGGTGGTCCCGCGCTTGGTGGATTCGCCTACGGTGGTCAGTCTGCCTATGGCTATGGTGCAGCCGTTACGGTGCAGGGTACGGACGTGGTGTCTACGGCCGCCCCTGCAGGATATGGAAGTTGGTCTTCGGCTCATCCTGGATTCCGTCGTCGTTAACGAGTTATGGATCTGGTATTTCGTTAGAGAAGGCCGCTATATGTCGCACATTGTGAAATTTCAATAACGCTATCACAACATACTGCAATAACATAAAATGATCTTCAACATACTTCGGTTGAAGTTGCTGGTAAGTGTTGTTCGATCGCTTTACCACTGCTTACACACTTGAGCATTCACTTGTTCAAGACTGAGCCTTGAAGGCAGGTGGCAGCCGGTGTTTTGTTAAAAATTATAGCAGCTTTGCACTAGAGTGGTGCCAAGCCACTATATTGCGGTTCAGACGATAGCAGTTATGATTGATGTTGGTACTGGCTGCTCGTGCTTGCGGCGTTTTGTCATGGTGACGAGTGACACCATCGAATAAAGTTCATTGGGTAGTTTAGGCACTGGTTTTGTCGTTCATGTGTCCTTCGTCCTCGTCCGTCGTGCTGCTGAACCTTGCAAAAAAAAAGCCTTCATTTAGCCTTCATATTTTCTCGCGGTGAAATCCTAGAAACTGACACTGCGTTCCGCGCCATAGTAGCGGAAAGGAACATTTGGCAAGGGTTCGTGCCGGCCTATTTGCAGAAACATTTTAATCTAGTAGACATTGCAGATCCTTTAAGGCAAGGAAATCGAATGGACTAAGTCTCAAAAGTTTT
This sequence comes from Rhipicephalus sanguineus, assembly GCF_013339695.2. NCBI lineage: Eukaryota > Metazoa > Arthropoda > Arachnida > Ixodida > Ixodidae > Rhipicephalus > Rhipicephalus sanguineus. Next base: position 70,791,213 of record NC_051178.1, on the reverse strand, counting down.
TGCGGGCGAAAGCTGTTAAAAGATCGCAAGAGCAGTCATTTTGGGGGCGTAGTTGTTCCGCCGCCGCTGCCGTAGGGTGTCCGCAATGGCTATCGCGCGCGATGAGAAAAAAAAAAGCCGGCAGATCCCACGCATTGTGGGAATCGATGTAATGCGAAGCAGCGAGCGAAAAGCGCATACATCGTCTTGTATGTCATTGAGGAAAATGCGTGTCATGGTTTTCATGTTAACTCCTATTATTATGTTCGTCACACAGTAACGTCGCGCAATACCAACTTCGGGGTCGATCAAGCTAGAGAAACGGCCGCCAGCGCCCCATGAGCGTGGCACGAAAGTCATGCTGTACATGACATACGTGTCATGACTTTCATGTTAACTCGTGTTCTTTATGTTCCTCACACAGTCACGTCGCGCAATACCCAATTTCGTGGTAGATCAAGCTAGCGAAACGGCCGGCAGCGCTCCATGAGCGTGGCACGGAAGTCATGCTGTACATGACATGCGTGTCATGATTTGTCATTGTTAACTCGTGTTTTTATGTTCGTCACACAGTCACGTCGCGCAATACCAATTCGGGGTAGATCAAGCTAGCGAAACTGTCGCTAGCGCTCCATGAGCGTGGCACGTAAGTCATGCTGTACATGTCATGCATGTCATGATTTTCATGTTAACTCGTGTTATTTATGTTCATTGCACAGTCACGTGACATGATACCAATTTTGTTGTATATCAAGCTAGCAAACTGCCGCCAGCGCTCCATGAGCGTGGCACCTAAGTCATCCTGTACATGACATGCGTGTCATGATTGTCATGATGCGTGTCATGATGACTTGTTATTTATGTTCGTCAGACAGTCATGTTGCGCCATACAATTTGGTGCACATTCCATTAACCCAAGCGACCAGGAGAGCACGAAGTCGTAGGCGGCTAGATAGATAGATAGATAGGATAGAATAGATAGATAGATAATAGATAGATAGATAGATAGATAGATAGATAGATAGATAGATAGATAGATAGATAGATAGATACGCTCAAAGTCGCATAAGTTCGCTAAGAAATGCTTCGCATTTTAAAAATATCCGGATGGAGCGGGATTTGAACCAAGGTCCTCTGCGTGGCAGTCTATATATGTACCACAAAGCCAAGCCGGTTTCGCAAAAAGGCCCTATACTGGCGTCATGTCGGACAAGGAATGGCGTTAACAGATGTAAATATACACAGTTACCAACTTTACGGGCCGTTAAGGTGTTTGCCGCGGTCTATAACTACACACCCCTTACACCCTAGGACAAGGGTGTTTTCACGTATAAAAACACCCATACCATAGAGTGTTGCCACTGGCCTAACACCCTTATCAAGGTGTTTCTAATGGCCTAAACCCCTTATCACTGAAACATAAATCTACCAGTCAGGGAACACGCATTACAGATGACATCAGCATAGAAGGTGCAACGCACGCGCCAAACCAGCCACACAACAGAGCGTCTTGTAAAATACCACAGGACGGAGCGCTCGCGCTACATAGCCTTACACTGACCATCTGGTATATATCCGTAGTATCTTAAGCCGCCGTTCAGTGCCAGTGGAGATATTCTGTTCCGTGTAAATGAACATTAAACATTAAGAGAATAGGCGTAAATTTATGTTACGTTTGTAGATAGCCCTAAAAGAGACATATCATTTAATCTAAACTCGCCTAAGATCCAACTACAGTTTAATCTGCGAGTTCCAGTTATCATCTGGCACGCGTTGGTATGGATCATGGGGGTTTCGATAACCCATAACACCCTTAACTCCTAAATGGTCTTTAGTTAAAGCATTACCCCTTAAAGGCTATTTTGGGGAAGGAAAACACCCTTACAACCCTTAATGTTTGCAAATTTGGTAGTAAAAGGGTGTGTTTGCTTGTTTGAACCCCTTAAGGTTGCAAAGTGGTTTTACAGTGTAAAGTTTCAGTGAAGAGTAAAATAACAAACAGACGTCACACAACGCGAGTGTGTAACTATTGTGTTGTTTTAAGCTTCCCACCTACTATTGAACTATTGTGTGGTTTCGTCGCATTGCCACGTCATCAACAAAGCGTTCATAATATCTTAGATGTGCGTAGCAGGTACCTCTTGCTTTTCCGCAGAATCTAACTGAGAGCACAGTGGGTGCAATCCGAACATCGCAAAAAATAATGATTTTTATGGCATAGTGGTACCCTGCAACTGGACTTGCCGTACTCGCCCCAAGAGTGTTACAACGCCCCGCGACGGTGGTCTATTGGTTATGGCGCTCGACTGCTGACCAAGGTCGCGGGATGGAGCTCGGCCGCGGCGGCTGCATTTTCAATGGAGGCGAAAATTTTGAAGGCCGTGTACTAAGATGTCGTGCACGTTAAAGAACCCCAGGTGGTCGAAATTTCTGGAGCCCCCCTCCACGACGGTCTCTCGTAATCATATCGTCATTTTAGGGCGTTAACCCCGGAAATTATTATTAGGTTTTACAATGGGCTTCTAGAGAGCCCGCTTCTCCAGCTTTCGCTGTGACTGTGATTGTGCTGCGTGTTCCGCGCAGGCCGGGTGTTTTTAAATGTAAGCACTTCTTAGCGAAACCCAAGGCACTTTGAATTATTCTATCGACTTATCTGTCTATTATCTAGCTCCTACAACTGGTGTCTCGTGATCGCCTCCTTAACTTGGTGTAGACCAAAATTGGCATGAGAAGGTAAGAGTGTTTGATGAATATGACCGTCTGGTTATGACATGAATAATGTAAAACCTGCGGCGTCGTAGTCAAACCCTTTCCCCCAGACCGTGTGGCACATACCCGTTTACCACTGGCCATGTTGCGCGGGTCTGCAGCACAGATGATTGACAGTTTATATCTACGCAGAACGACGAAAACAGTGGAGGGAGTACAGCGTGTAGAAAATACAAAGTAAAGAAAAGGAGCAGGCCCGTCCCAGCAGAAACATCTAAGAAGCCCTGGAGGGAAGTGGCGTCAGAAAGACGAAAACCACAAGCGAGGAGGAAACTCTCTCCCTAACTCGGACAGAGGGCCGGCGGCTCGAAACGGAGGCAGATGCGACCAAAAGACTGAGCAAAGAAGACGTTTTTTGTATTGAATTGTGAATATAGTGAGTTGTTTCCTTGTTACTAAAGCTTTCTCGTGTGACTTTCTGAAGAGTTTTCCGTCGACAAAGTGTAACGAACAGAATTTACATCATGGTGCCGAAACTCGGGATGGAGGACATCGTCTGAGAGGTGCGCATCAGCCCGCGAGAAAGAACAAAGGAAAGGTAACATGTAGAAGCTCAAGGCAAAGAGAAAGAACCTGCGGCGACAGAGTACCATCATAATCAAAGAGGCTACCACAGCGTTGGAAGGTGCAGACGCCTTGCAACTGCCAGCTCCTCTTCAAAGACTTGAAGTCAACAACAGCGAACTGCGAAAGTCAAAAACGACTTTGAAAGCCGCCTTCCGCACGGCATCTTTGAAGAGGACTACGCCGAATCTGTGCAATACGACGACAGAGTTAACAACACCATTGGTCTTCTCAAGCAAGCAAGAATTACAGCTTCTGTCACGACAAGTAGTCCGACAAGCAACGTGCAAACAACGCAGCCAATGCACACAATGCCTATGCCAGTGCAACAGCATGGAATTAGACTACCCAAGCTGAGCATGGAGACTTTCAGTGGTGAGCTATCCTCTTGGCAATTCGTTTGGGAATGTTTCAAGGAGGCAGTGCATCACAACGACGGCCTATCAAGTCACAGAAATTTCAATACCTAAGGTCGCTTCTCAGTGGATCAGCAATGGCCGCCATCAAAGGGCTGCAGGCGACAGAAGCATGCTACGAGGATGCCGTAGACATACTACAGCGTAGATACGGTGACAAAGAAAGGATCCAACAAGAGCATCTTGGAAAATTAAGAGCGCTGCCTCAAGTATTCATCGGATGACGTAGGGGACTGCGTCGATTGTATGACCACATACAGATGCATATTCGTGGTCTGCGTGGACTAGGCGTCAGCGCATCAACGTACTCTGCGATGTTGTGTGACGTAATCTTATCATCGCTTCCTGAAGACATGATAGTCGAATTCCATAGACAAGCAAGCCGAGCCAGCAAATCTAACGTGTCTACAGTCAGTCGGAAGGGCAAGAATCGTCCTCCCCGAGCGTAATGGCAACCGGCGTCGACGGAAAGAAGATTTCCGAAATTCTCGACTTCCTCCTCTTGGAGACAGAAAGCATGGAGCGATGCAGGGAGGTAGCACATTCCCCGATGGAGAGCAATAAAGCCGAACAAGGATGCCAAGAAAACCAAGAAAGACGCCAGCCACCTCGAAAGTCAAGTGCGGCCGTTCTTCACGCTAACCCAGAGCAGGTGAGGAGGTTTTCTTTTGTGAGTCAGGCGAACATGACACCGAGGCCTGCACGGCTCCCGTCCCTCTGAAAGAAAAGTTAGCGAAGATGGGACGAGGGGGGCGCTGCTTTCGCTGCACAGTAGGAGGGCACCAGTCAAAGCATTGTAAAAGAAAACTGCGTTCACTGCAATAGACGACATGCCTCCTCCGTGTGAAACCCCGACTGGAGAGGAACAGAAGTTAAGGAGGTAATAGGAACTAACGTGCGTGCAGCCTCAAAAGAAGGAAAAGACAACGAAGTTGCTCTTCAGACGTTCCATACTTGGGCCTTTGACGAAAGCAGGTGGGGCTACCTCCGAGGCGTCATAGACGGCGGCAGCCAAAAGACTTTTATTCGAGAAGATATTTCCAGAATACTCAACTTGAAGACATGGGAACCACCTAATTCACCTAAACACTTTCGGCAGCACTGAGGCTAACGCCCAAAGTTGCCGTGTGGTCGAACTACGTGTCTGGAGTCAGTGCACTGGAAAAAAACGATTATAGAAGCCGTCGAGGTGCCCTTCATATGTAAGGACGTTCCGCCAGTCCCGTGGAGCATGCCTTCGTATAACAGCTGGAGCAAGGAGGAGCAATAATTGCTGACAAACTACTTTATGGGTACATGCCAGCTGTTCCCGGAATTGGATTGCTAATTGGAGCTGACCACCTCTGGAAGTTCCTAACCGCAGAAGTTCAACGTTGCGAAGAAAACAGGGGCTGGCAGCTATCAACACAACATTCGGTTGGACATTCCAAGGCTTTTTCAATGTGAACACCAGCTTTGTTATGTCATCAAATGTCTGCGTCTTAAAGATCAGCGTAGACACTGCAGATAATGTGGAAACGACGCTACAGAAGTTTTGGGAATTGGACGCCATCGGCATCTCAGATAAAGCCCAAAAGCCCAAAATTGAGCATTGCGATGCGAAGATAACAAAGAAAGCCGGGCGATATGAGGTAGCGTTGCCGTGGAAGAAGCAACAGATCTGGCAGACAACCGGAGTATGGCGGTGCAAAGGCTTAGAAAATTGACAAAAAAATTGTGCCTCAACAAAGAACTCGCTCAGAAATATGACGAAGCAATCCGAGTCTACCTGGAATCGGGGCATGCGGAACACGTGACGAAGTCAGCGACACAGAACCCAGTGTATTACATGCCGCACCAGCCAGGAATTCGGAATGACTCGACTACTACGAAACTACGAGTGGTGTTCGATGCCTCATCACATGAGCAGAGACAATCGTCATTGAACGAGCATCTCGACAAAGGCCCGAACCTCATCAGCGACTTGGGGCGAGTGCTGTTGCAGTTTCGTCTACACAGGGTGGCTCTCGTCGCGGATATTGAAAAGGCATTTCTGCAAATCGAAGTGCAAGCGGATGACAGAGATGCACTAAGATTTTTGTGCACAGTCGCCCACCGCTCAATGGTGACGACTTGCCCGATATTGAAGACTGGAGGATGACGTAGGTACCATTTGGCACAACGGCAAGCCCGTACCTACTGACAGCTACCCTTCTCGAACACATCGATAAACATACAGGGGAGCTTCAAGATACAGCCGCTGTACTGAAAGATTCTTTTTACGTGGATGACTTGGTAACCGGCGCTGGCACAGCAAAAGAAGCACTAGAGATAGCCACAGACGCCAAGGAAATAATGAAAGATGCCGGTACGCACCTGCGAAAGTGGTCGTCAAATTCAAGCGTGGTTCGTGAGAAACTTTGGGATGGCAATTTCCAAGACCAAGATGAAGTATTGAAAGTATTGGGTTTGCCATGCATGCCTACGAGTGACTGCATGACAATATCGATGGGTGCAGTGCTCAATGCTGTCAACGCGGGCGTTAGCTCAAAACGGGTAGTGTTACTGGCGTCCGCCCGAGTGTTTGATCCTTTGGGCTTATTCGCCCCGTTCGTGGTTACAGCTAAAGTGCTTTTCCAAAACCTTTGGTAAAAGGAACTGGGATAGGATGAACAGCTTCCAGAAGACCTGGAGAAAATATGGAAAGATTGGCGTATGGACATCCCCAGCCTACGAGAGTTCTGGTTCCCGCGCTGCATTTCACCCAGTCAAACAACTTCATGGGAGCTGCGCATCTTCTGTGATGCAAGCCCGAGAGCCTATGGTGCCTGCGCTTACCGGTGAACAGAGAGTAACACCGAAGGGGTGAGTGCAGACCTCATTTTTGCCCAATCCCGTGTGGCTCACCTCAAGACGATCTCCCTGCCGCGACTTGAGCTGATGGCGGCATTAATTGGGGCTCGAATGGCTGTTTACCTTTAGAGCGTAATAGGCCGGCCCGTGCCAGTGTGCCTGTGGTCAAACTCCGCCATACACTCTTTTGGATAAAGAGCACAGCGAAAGAATGGAAACTATTCGTAGAGAACCGCGTCAGGGAAGTACAAAGCTTGAGCAGTCCGGAGGAATGGAGGCATTGTCCAGGAAAAGATAACCCCGCTGACTGCCTGACAAGGGGTATGACGGCGAGTTCCCTGCGTGAAAGTAGGCTGTGGTGGAACGGACCAAGCTGGTTGGCCGAGACGCCAGATGCATGGCCTGTAATGAAGGAGGACAATGCTTGCTTTAAGTCACTAATCAATGGAGAAAAGCGGAAGTACGCCGTCGGACTGTTGACAGAAATAAGCCAAACGGCGCCTTTGTTGTCGGCAGACCAGTACAGCAGCTATGCACGACTATTAAGAATGAGTGCATAGATAATGAGGTTCATTAACAACTGTCGGAAACGAACACGTAGCACCGAGGACAATCTCACCGCAGTTGAACTACACGAAGCCAGATATTATTGGAAAAGAAGGCCGTTCGGCGACCGGTACAGCTTCTATACCCGCTGGAGACCAACCTAAAATGAGCGACGCTCATTTGGGGGGGAGGATGTAGAAAATACGAAAGTAAAGAAATGGAGCAGGCACCTCCTCAACAGAAACATCTGAAGAAGCCCTGGAGGGAAGTGGGGTCCTAAAGACGAAAACCGCAAGCGAGGAGGAAACCCTTTCCCCAACTCGGACGGAGGGCCGGCGGCTCGAAACGGGGGCAGATGCGACGAAAAGACTGAGCAAAGAAGACGTTTTTGTATTGATCCTGTGAACATAGTGAGTTGTTTCCTTGTTACTAAAGCTTTCTCGGGTGACGTTCTGACGAGTTTTCCGTCGACAAAGTGTAACGAACAGAATTTACAACACAGCGCAAAAGAAGACAGGTACAAGGAAAGCGACGCTGCGCTATAGGGCTGTGTGTGCGTCCCCTTCCTTGTACCCGTCTTCTTTTGCGCTGTATTCCCTCCAATGTTTCACCAACAAGCCCAAGCTTCGACTCTAAGAAGAAAACAGATTGGTAATTTAAATGCGAGAGCGTTAATAATTGACTCTACAAATTAAAAGAATAAAAATTAGGATCCCAGCAGGAATCAGACTCAAGCATTCTGCGTGGCAGTCAGGTATTCCACAGAGTCACGCCAGGTCTTGAAACTTCTTTTCAAAACACCCTATGCAGGCGTATTGTCGGTGCAACGTCTATTGTGGTTGTAGTGCTGGCTATCTAAATTTACAATAAAGCAGCAAACACTACGTATGTACTCCTACGATACAGGCGTCATGTCAAGTTAACGTCAATTCCGGTTCCAGCGTTGGCTCCGCTTTGATAGCAGTCTAATAAAGATTACATTTTTATCCCTACGATTCAGCAAGATATATCCAAGCGTTGCTCGACGCCGGAGGAATACGCTAACGACAGGTACGTAAGGTATTCGCATCATCGTACTGTCAAGAGCACTTTGTATCGATGATACTGACGTATATGTTCCAAAGGGAGTGCTGACGTTACGTCAGGCCATAAGTTACCCTTTAAACGCCAATGTTGTTCACGTGCCTGGTGCGCCTATGATGCCCAAACGACTACAGCACTTACAAAAACATGTCGATCCACCTTATAACGCTTGGCTCAAAGCAAAAAAAAAAGCTGCGTAACGACTACTCGCTGAGTGCTTCTCATGAAACCGATTCCCGCTCAATGTGACATCTGTCCAATTTTTTTACAAAGTCTTTCCTTATATTTGCTTTCACATTGTGTGGAGTATAACGGAAGTGTATGCCGGAAAAGGCCGGGTGTTTCTATTCGATTGAAAGAAAGAATCCCGGTATTAAGTAATGACTTCTCAATTTGGTGGAATAGTTCTTTTGCAGGTAACGCGAATAAAAGTGTAATCAAGGTACTAAAATATGCAGACCATTTTGTTGTCTTTGTAAGAAATTACAAATTTCGTAAGACATTTTGAAAGAATTTGCTCAATGTTCTTGGTGTCTTTTCTAATGTGCGGCGGGATTAAGATTCACCCGTCAACTACCAAAAGAGGATACTGTAAAATTCGTGGACATGTAGCTAAAAATTACTGATAAACGGGTCTGCTTGATATATACAGGCCGAGCCAATAAAAGGGGGCTTTAAATACACCAAACGTATACCAAAATTGACATAGAAAGGTATGAGTGTATAAGGAAGATAACCGATACGTGACGACATGAATAACATGACATGCTTCTCGCGTACGCCGTGAAACCCTTTCCCTAGTCACGTGCGGCACAAATCCGCGCATCACTCACCTTGCTATGCGGGGTATGCGCCACATGCGAAACCCACGAACAGCGAACATAGACATTCAAAGAATATAAGACATAATATGTCCAAGGCTTTAAGTTGCCTGCTGAAACACCATATCATTATGAGACACGCTGGTATATCGGGAACTCCGAATTAATTTCGAACCACCTGGGCTTCTTCAATGTGCGCCCTAAATCTAACAACGAGTTTCCTTTCATTACCTGCTATCGAAATGCAAATGCCGCTCCCAGTAACGAACCCGCGCCATCGAGCTAGCAGCACGACACCTTCGTGCTAAGCCTTCTGTGGCAGGTATAATGTAACTTTCCGTGGGTTAACGAAGAGAGGCATATCGTGTGTGATGGTTGGCAATTATGATGTATATGGCAACCGATGAAAAACGTGCTGCAGCTCAGGACAGGGCAAAGATGATTTCAAATTGTATCGCGGACACCATACGAGATACTCATACAAAAGTAGTTGAGATACAGATACAAGACACTACCGCAATAATTGTATCCATACGATACTTGCCAATGTCTCTTATGATACCTCGATACATTCGCAAATATTTATTATATATCATATATGACACAGCAGCAAAAGCCAATGTACAAAAATGTCTGCTTAAAACGTCCTTAACTGCGACCAATTTTGTTTCATTTGACTGAAATGTCCTGTTAGTATCTTAAAAGTTTTGTCTTTCTTCCTCAAAGTACATTAGTTTCAATTCCGAAACAACTTACCGGGCTGTTTAGGTTGCTTAACAGACAGTCAGTCTTAATACACTTCGCTGACAGTGGTTCTTCCTTGTCTTTTTGTAATTGATGGGAGTCGCTGCTCAGCTTGCCTACCAGCGAGCGGGGTTGCCATCTAATCACAAGAACTTCAATATGAACCTTCGCATGATGGCGCAAATACCGGCGTGGAGTTTACCTTGGCCGTATACTATCACCACGCAACCTGATCACCGGACTGGTGTATAGCAGCAACCAAGCTGGAAGCTACATTTTTGGTGACGAATAGTGTATACCTAGGGGACACAAACTGCAGTGGCTGCTCATATCCTATGTATCTGCTGGTTTAAAGCGTTCGTTATCAATATGCTCCTAACATGCGATCTTTGAACAATTTTTCTTCAACGAAAGAACATCTGCAACCCGGAAACGTCTCAGACGTATTGTATTGTTACGTGGTATAGGTGAACAATTAAGGTGGCTGCAGTCAAAATGTAGAAACTAAACTCTTTACCTGAAACTAACCTAAGGGTAAGACAATAGAAAAATTCATTGGCCTTTGGAAGATTGCCTGAAACGACTCCTTGGGACACTCATGAGAAAAATGGAGACATTGGTATAAATTTTCTCCGAATCCCCGATCTGACATCTTTAGGGTGGCCTCCTAATAATTTTCCATTATTATAACGCAAACTCATTTTTGTTACTTTATTAAGCGGTAAGCAGAAGTTGGTACTCTATAGTGAAGACCCACCACGGGTGGATCTAATGTTATGGTGCTCGACTACTGCCCGGAAGGTCACGGGGATCGAAATCCTGGCCGCGGCAACCGAATTTTAGATTGGAGGCGAAATGCCTGAGGTGCCTGTACTTACATTTAGGTGAATGTTAAAGAACCCCAGGGTGGTCGAAATTTGGTGGAGCCCTCCAAGACGTATCTCATAATCATACCGTGGTTTTTGAACGTTAACACCTCAAATATTATTATTACTGTATAGTACTCAACGCATCGCCCAATAATTATATATTTGTTCTCAAAATCGTCTTGACAGAACAGTAACTCAATGAAGTACAAATGTGTAAACAGTGGCAGAAGTAACGCAGACATTTAAAAGCAACAATAAAGCACAGGGCTTATTTGGCAGCACCCCTATCGAAAACTCTCATATGACACATATGCCTCGTATCCAATTATACACTCTGAAACGCGGTTCCGAAAACACAGCGCCGTTTAGTAATGCATCTCCGCCATGATGATGCTGATGATATGATGATGTGCCTCTACCACATGGCTCATACCCACACTGGGGAATTGGCCAAGAATTGTAGATATGAAGATTTAAAGTTTTCACTACTGAGTTAACACAAAAGACAAGCAAACAAAAAAGAACGAGTGCAATAATTATTTGTACATTCATGCCAGACTTCTCATCCTAACTAGAAATTAGAATAATGAAAATAATGTGTTACCGAAACTCTTCTTTTTTATTGTTCTTTTTCTTATTGTTCATTGATACTACCGGAACACGTTTGCAATTAGGAACTTAAAAACGCATTCGTTTTGTTTCATGAAGGAAAGCACTAATAGCATCAAACACATCGTCCCGCCCCTGTTCCTGGACTACTAACTTCTTTCTCCTCAGCGGACTACCCACTACCAGTTCATGTCCCAAGTGTGTCCGTGCCACAAGCAGAAGAAAAGTATGCCACAGATGGGCCTATCCTGCAGACAAATGACCGTGGGACACTTGAAGCAAAAAAAGCCGCCAGATCCCGCGCATTGTGGGAATCGACTGTAATGCGAAGCAAGCCAGAAAGAGCCCTGCATAATCGTCTTGTATGTCATTGAGGGAAACATGCGTGTCAATGGTTTTTCATGTTAACTTCCTATTATATTATGTTTCCGTCACACAGTAACGTCGCCGCAATACCAAACTTCTGGGGTAGATTCGAGCGTAGCGAAACGGCCGCCAGCACACCAGAGCGTGGCACGTAAGTCATGCTGTACATGACACGTGTGTCCTGACTTTCGTGTTAACTCGATAGATTTATGTTCGTCACACATCACGTCGCAAGATACCAATTTTAGTGTATATAAATCTAGCGAAATGCTGTCAGCGCACCATGAGCGTGGCACGTAAGACATGCTGTACATGACATGCGTGTCATGATTTTCGTGTTAACTCGTGTGCTATTTATGTTCGTCACACAGTCACGTCACGCAATACCAATTTCGGGGTAGATCAAGCTACCGAAACGGATGCCAGTGCACCATGAGCGTGGCACGTAAGTCATGCTGTACATGACATGCGTGTCATGATTTTCATGTGAACTCGTGTTATTTATGTTCGTCACACAGTCGCGTCGCAAGATACCAATTTTGGTGTATATAAAGCTAGCGAAACGGCTGCCACCGCACCACGAGCGTGGCACGTAAGTCATGCTGTACATGACATACGTGTCATGATTTTCATGTTAACTCGTGTGTTATTTATGTTCATCACACAGTAACGTCACGCAATATCAATTTCGCGGTAGATCAAGATAGCGAAACGGCCGCCAGCGCACCATGAGCGTGGCACGTAAGTCATGCTGTACATGACATGAGTGTCATGATTTTCATGTTAACTCGTGCGTTATTTATGTTCGTCACACAGTCACGCCACGCCATACCAATTTCGGGGTAGATCAAGCTAGCGAAACGGCCGCCAGCGCACCATGAGCGTGGCATGTAAATCATGCTGTACATGACATGCGTGTCATGATTTTCATGTTATGCACTTGTCATTGATGTTCGTCATACAGTCATGTTACGGCCATACACAATTTTGGAGTACATTCGATTAACAAAAGCGACCAGGAGAGCACGAAGTCGTAGGCGGCTGGATAGATAGATAGATAGATAGATCGATAGATAGGATAGATAGATAGATAGAGATAGATAGATAGATAGATAGATAGATAGATAGATAGATAGATAGATAGATAGATAGATACGCTCAAGGTCGCAGAAGTTCGCTAAGAAATGTTTCGCTTTTAAAATGATCAGACGGAGCTTGTCAGAATGGGTGCCGGCTTGATCCTTTCGATGCTGACTGTGTCTTCATGCCCATTACGGAGGATTGTGAAATGATGTTGAGAACGCTTGATGACTGGGAAAGGACCGTCCATAGCGAGGCTGAAGAGCACGGCGAGACGCATCAACATGAACAAAACGTGTGAAGATGTTTGTAGGTTTGCCGGCAGAAAAACATCGTTCTTAGTGTGAGCTGAAGTTTGTGATGGTCGCAAGTTCTGCATGAAGATCCGCAGACGCTGGGCGAAAGAAGATGGATCCGAAACACTCTGCGTTGTAACGGGGCTGACGAGGTCACCAGGCAAAACGGAGTGTGCAGCCATAACCATCTCTGCTACAGAGCAGGCAAGTTCTGGCCGAAGTGTTGAACGAAGGCCGAGTAGCACGATGGGTAGGTGTGATACCCCATCTTCGGCGTAGGCCTGTGAGGCGAGTGCTGATTTAGATGACGATCGAGTCTCTCTACAATGCCGTTTGATGCTGGATGATACGCAGTTTTCGCGAATGCGCGCACAACGCAGTAGAGATTGTGACAGAGGTGAAAGCGCTGACTCAAACTGTCTGCCTCGATCAGAAGTCAACGTTGATGGTACACTGAAACGGCTAATCAGGTAGCAAGAAAGGTACGAGCAACTGTTTCTGCCGTGATGTCAGGCATTGGAGCTGCTTCAGGCCACCTAGTGTACCTGTCAGTACACGTAAGCAAATACGTATATCCCCGGCATGGAGGTAAAGGTCCGACAATGTCCAAATGAATGGCGTCGAAACGTGCATCAGGGAGAGAAAATTTTCCCCATGGAGGCTTTGGTGTGCCGCTGTACCTTAAACCGCTGACACGCTGTGCAAGTGCGACCCAGTCACGAATGTCAGCGCGTATGCGCGGCCAGACGTAGCGTTCAGTGACCAGGTGTGCGTAGCTCTTACGCCTGGATGGCAGATGGAGTGGAGGGTGTCAAAAACAGCATGACGCAGATGTGAAGGAACATAGATACATTGTAGGAGTGTAGATAGCTGGGCCAGTTAGTATGGATCTAGCACTCTGACACGCGGTCCCAAAAAACACAGCGCGGTTTATTAATGCATCTCCGCCATCGTAGTAGTAGTATCCTCTACTGCATGGCTCATACCCAATCATGGGGGATTGGCCAAGATGTCATTTTATGCAAAAAATGTTTTTAAAGGTATTTGAGTATTGAATACTTCTTCTCCTCAGCAGACTACCAGATCATGTCCCAAGTGTGTCGTGCCAGAAGAAGATGAAAAGTATGCCATGTTATAATCACAGAAGGACAGCTAAGAAAGCATTTTCCTAAGCAGGAAAATTATTATTTAAGAAGCTCTTTGAATATATAGACAGCATGAAAAAAAGAAAGATACGGTGCACCGAGATATCTTTTGTTAGGTAAAGGCTATTAGATCGAGTTCGGTATCGGTGGAGCTACAGTTCTTAGGACCTGATTTGCGTCTAAGTCGATGTAATCGCATGCAAAGCAAATTTACATCTTCGAGGTCCTTCAAATCGCTGGTGTGTGAAAGCCATGAGGACTCAAGGCAGCTTCGTTCTTGCTTGCTTCAGATTTCGTAACGAAGCACCACGCAAGAGAATCTTTAATAACAACACGAAAGCGGCATAACAATTTGCGTAACAGACGCGGCACTCATGGGAGTACGCGACGGTGGACCGTGGTTAAGAGCAAATGTCATGGATCTGACACCAACTAAAAATAAAAAAAAATAATCCAAGAAAACACAAAGCTACGTGAGGTGGGTGTAGAAAATTTGCGCGCTTGTTTGTGTCGAGACTATGCGCGAGCACTGCCACCGTGACCTTCGCTCCAGCAATAGGGACGCGCTGACCTCATGCCTGCACACACTAGAGGACTCTGGCAGAAAAATAAAACTATATGTCGCGGCCCTTAGATTTACCAGGTGGCTTAGTCGCGCCAGTACCAGCTTGAGAAGCTGAGTTCAGCCACCGATACTTGCTTCAATAGCAGATTGCGATAATTGGTGTTGCGAGAATAGTAGCTTGTATCTTAAGATTACACGATCATATTGAATGTATCGGAAATACAGCTACAGATACTCGTTTTGCGAGGCGTATTGCGATACAGATACAAGATACCCGAAGAGCACTAAGCCATTATCTAAGATACATGTATCTTCGATACTGCCCAGCACTGCTGCAGCGGTACCACGCGATACCGACAGTAAGACCACGATATGCATAAAGACCCATTTACGAAATGATGCCGATCCATATTGCAAGACTTATGTGAAAGCCAAAACAAAAAATAGAATAACATTGGCGAAGCTTGTACCAAGCCGCGCAAGGCTTGAAACAGCGAAACTGCACGATTCTGAAGACTAACCTGGTTGCTTATAGGCTGTTTCTAGGCCTTAGCTAGATGATGCAGGTTGTTTCTAGGTTGTTGCTAGGCTTTGGCTAGGCGATGCTAAGTTGTTTATACGTTGACTTTCTGCGCAGGGAGGTTCGACCTAAGTTACAGACAGTCCACAGATAAACATGGTGTCAAAACTCCAGAGCGAGAAACGCGCCCTCAAGCCGCGTTCGCACCTCTCATAGATCTACGGGCACGTCGTCGTTGGCGTAGGCCTTCCATCGCTTCGGGGTCTCCTCGCAGCCGTCGTTGTCTTTCCCATTCCCTAGAATTTTCTCGTTGTACGTACACGGGGTCTACGGCTCGCCGCCATTGCTGAGCAGCCATTTGTTTGGCTAACTGTTGCCTCCTTCATTTTTAGTGGACCAGTGGTGAGTAGTGGGATTTACCCAATTTCTGTGGGCACATACTCTTTTCTTCGCAGTCATTTCTTGGGCCAACTGTTTGCGGGCACATACCCGTTTATGATGATGATAGTTTCCTAGATCGACTCAAAAATAGTGATGTGCCAAACAGCTTCGCTGCTAAAAATTGGGGGACGCTTAAGCTTTGCTTTTAAAAGTTGAACGCGATAGCGATATCCAGTCCCATCCTCGTCGCGCTCTGTTTCGCTTGTAATCATGTTCAGTCGCTCAGCCAGCCACACCGACACACGCAACACGCACACGAAAGGTAAAGGTTTCCGCCTTCTTCAACAGCACTTTTATGACAACAGTGTGCCCACTACGTGTGTTATAAAGAATGCGCGCACAAACGTTTGTGCTCTTTTGTAATGGGTGGCGTGCTTTAAACAAGCAGCAATTACGCGCGCGACACTTTTTCGAAATTCCGATGCACCTACTACGTGTTCGTAAGGGAATACGCTGATGTGGTCGGGGGTCTGCCCATAGGACCGGGTAGCAGCCAGGACTCAGGGAAAAGTCGAGATGAGGAGCCGGAGCTAATCACAAGAAGGTTTATTTACATGATGATATTGTAGCGTGTGGTAGCGTGTGGTAGCGTCTTGACGCTCGAGCTATAAAACCTGGACCTTCCCAGGATTCCGTGTTGGAGAAAACAATCAAGTCCAGGATAGTCAAATCAACACGTGGTCTTCATCTCCACCCCTAAAGGAAAAATCAAGCGCAGCCTCCTTCCCACCCCATGCGGCGTTGGACCATCCTCGCTGACTGCTTCGCATGAAATCGATTACCATAATGCGAGGAATATTCCGCAATTTTTATTTCTACGGATTTCTTGCACCTTTTATAGCGCTTGTATTTCGGGGTCACGGGAAGGTGAACGTCTCCGCAATAGCGTTAGATCGCTAGAAGCTAGCGCCATAAAACTCCATGGTTGAGCCCTTCTCTGGAACGCAGTCGTCAGGTGGTTTCAACGTGACGATTTTCGTCTTTTTGAAGCGTTCTTCAGCGTCTGAAATGGGCCGACGGAAAGCGCTACTCGCGACCACCGAAACCTTTGTTTTGCGATAGATTTTCTGAAAGTGGAAATTTCACTGGCGTGTGCGATCTTCCAATAGGCTTGACATTTGGCCCTAGGATGCTTTAATTCCACAACCACAAAATATTTCAACGAAGTGTTCATAGAAAGTGTTCTGCTGTTACGTGTGTTTTTCTATTGCCGGATTAACGCTGCTATGCTTCAGATATATTCACACTCTGCGAGCTTGGGTGCTTAGCACAAACAAATGAAAAAAAATGTGGCTGTTTAACCCAGTCGAGAAGACATTTGATTTTTTCACTGGGTCCTTCGTTTGAAACCCACGACGGCCAAGAAAATTTATTTGTTCGATACAATTATTTCTTTATAGCGGTTTCAACTTACCTTAGAAAGGGACAGGCAGACAGACACAATTTTCGTGTTGTCTACGCGTAGATGTGTTTCTGCATTCTGCAACGTGTCGCTTTCTGCAACGCTTTCTGCAACGTGTACAGAGAGGGTGAGAGTGCACGAACATGTCGATGAGTCGCAGGGCTAATGGCCTAGCTGGTACCCAATGTCGTAATGATTCCCGTATAACACCGATTTACAATCTTTGTTTTGTCTATCGTTGGGTCGCTGATGAGCTACTGTAGAGCGTTACACCAACGACGTCTCGTATGACGATTCTCGTACGACGCTTTGATAAACCCGCTTCGAAGGACTTTTGTGAGCTTTAAGGAGCTATGAATTGATTGCCATAATACAAAGTACGTCCAGGTTTTCAAATGCGAAACATTTCTTAGCGAACCAAAGGCACTTTGACCGTTTCTATCTATCTATCTATCTATCTATCTATCTATCTATCTATCTATCTATCTATCTATCTATCTATCTATCTATCTATCTATCTATCTATCTATCTATCTATCTATCTATCTATCTATCTATCTATCTATCTATCTATCTATCTATCTATCTATCTATCTATCTATCTATCTATCTATCTATCTATCTATCTACTGTTTTCATCAAGAAATTGGTTATATAAGTGGCGATAACATGCTGCTCTTGCTGTCATTATGTTTCACTTCAAACCAGAATGCACTTTTCGTGTGCATGTCATTTAAGCTTTCTTGAAGGACTGTGCGCTTACGAAAAAGCTCTTGAAAAAATGTTTGTGCTCAGAAACAGCTCATGAGCTTTTATTCCGCTATCCAGCTGAGAATTACTAACAGCAATACATCGTTTAAAGTGCGTGTAAATATCCAAGTGCATTTATATCAAAGACCTGCGCTTTCCTGTCGATATCAAAATCGCAATGTATTCGCGCTCATACACGCTAAATGCTCTCTTGCATTCTCATACGCAGTGATTCCACTCCTGCACCAAAATGCGCCAAATTGTATTTACTGCGCCATCCAGATAATATCGACGACAATTGAGCCAAACTGCGCCAGAGTCTCGGGTTTGAGGATTTCTATCACCGGCAGTCGCACCGCCGGCGCGTCAAAACATGTGCAGCGTCATTTTGGGGCCGTCATAGTTACAAAAACACGGGCCAAGAATTATTCCGCTGAATAAGCAGCGCTCGCGGCATGCGTGCCGTGTAAGCTATGACGGCATGCACGGTGCCGACGCAGCTTCTGTTCTGCAAGTCGGCTTGACAGCAAAATTCGCTCTCCACAGAGGCTCGTGACGTCTAGGTCAATCGGCAGCGTGAAAGTGTGGCCGCGATTCGTCGGCGGACGTCTTCTGTTCCCAGAAACGCTGCTGATAAGCTCGTTTCAAGCGTCGCACGGCACGTTATGAAAGCAATGTTCAGTGATAACTGCACGCCTGCCGCTAAAATGTGAGCCACTTCTGTTTCTGGACATCGCTGAATGAAATCTGGGATCACTAGCAATAGTTACAAGGAACAATATCGAATTTTCCGTGCTTCGCGTCTATGGAAGGGCACGTGAACGGTGGGAACGCATTGACACTTTTCCTCAGATATACTTTATCCATGGATCTTCATCCAAAAGAACGTTTTCGTAATTCCTTGCACCAGCACATCAGGGTTTGTAATCGCTGTTCGGTAAATGCCCCTTAAAACGCCCTGCGCTTTCGAGCTCGTAAGCACGGTGTTAGAAGTATTATAAGTGGACCGACGGCGCCTCCGGAAGTGGCGAACTTCTGTCCGCGGTTTGTGGCGTCTTGTTCACAGGGCCCTAGATGGCGCTACACTACTGGTGGCTCATGAGCGGTATCAGGCATGGTCGCTTCGGAGCCGCGAACGCCCCTCGAAATGAATAAAAAACTGTGCGTTCGCGCTAAACGAGCGCAAAAATAAATAAATAAATAATAGCTTCGAATAAACCGAAATTTGGACGATACAGCCGTTTACCTGTTGAATACGTTGAATTTGCCACCGCGAAGGTTCGCTGGTGGCAAATTCAACATATACTTTCCTCATTCGGAACTATTAAGGATATGACAGTGACGTCACGCTGAAATATGACAGACACTAGTTCTATTTGTAGAAGTACAGTTTAGCTAGTTAGAAAAAATAACGTATTCCGTAGTATTACAACAGATAATGCCATGCTGTCCTTTGCAGTCGCGAATATTCGAAGTTAATTTGCGGTCGTTGATCGCGGATAAAAAAATGTGTCACAAATACGACTTTTTAGCTAGTCGAGCATAAAATAGTGAATTTCAGCGAATGCCAGCAGCTAAGTTTGAGGCCACCGACGACGGACATGAAAAAGCATCCTGATTTGGCACTGGGGAGAAGGGGAGGACATTAAGAGTGGTGGATATATGTTTCCGATTCTTCTTTGTTGCCAACTGAGGGGATATTTTTCACTGTTATTGTCTCGCATAGTCACCCGAATACAGCATTACTACTTCGTCTTTCAAGGAAACACGTCGATCGCGTGTGCGGAGTCTTTACGAGCGTAGCCAGTCAACCGCGATGGTACACCGGTTACGGTACTCGGCTGCTGACCGAAGTTCCCTAGTTCGATCCCAGCCGCGGCGGTCGCATTTGATGGAGGCGACATGCTAGAGACCCGTGTACTCTACGATGTCAGTGCCTGTTAAATAACGCCACATTGCCGAAATTTGTGGAGCTCTGCTACGGCGTGCCTCATAATCATAACGTGGTTTCAGCTACGTTAAACCCCAGATATTCTCATTGTTAAGAAGCGTAGCTTTCGCACGGAGAGAGAAAGACTGCACACGCACGTAGATTTAAAAAAACGGGCCAACTCACGGCGTGGATGAACTCAAGACGATGAACTCAAAACGAACTCAAAACTTCGTCGGCACGGCGTCATTAGCCAGAGCCGCCTTTCGTGTTGTGCTCACAAGAACGTGCCCTTTGTACACTGCTTCCCACGTCTTCGTTACGTAGCTCGGCTCGAAGTGCTTCTCGCACACGTAATCAGTCGACTGCAGCACGCGGTCCTTGCGCGGAATCGCATGGCGCCAAACATTCAGGCGTTCCGCATCTCGGGGTGCAGAAAAATAGACTTTTCAGTGCAGGTCTTGTACGCAGAGTTGCACCGCGGCACAAAAGGCTTTTAGCCCATTTCACGGCTTTCTCATTCGAATAGCATGACCTGCCATCGCACAAAAAGAATTAAACGAGGAAGCAAAGTGGCGACAACTGCTTCGTCACCGTGGCTTTTGTCAGAAGAGAGACCGGCGCGCGCCGCTGTGAGCCTCTTGACTGCCCCTGCCATCTCGCGGCGTAACGGCGCGGAGGAACCGAAGTTCGACGCAGCGAGCGCATGGCGCCGGTGCTGCGTCGTTCCACCTGTACTTCTAACACCGTGCTCGCGAGTAATAGGGTTCCGATTCGAATTTTTATGAGCGAATCTCCTTAGGCCCGGACTCCAGCGTCGCCGTTGAAGCTCCCTTCTCTTAAGCATCGCTTTGGGTTACAGTGGTGTGGTGGCAACCTAAAGTTGTTGGTATGGGTTGCAGTGGTATGTGAGCCGCCCGCACATGGCTGCTGAAAGCGCGCGGACCAGCAATCGCGACCGCGTCCCTAGAATCGAAGTTCAACGTTGCCCCCCCCCCCCCCGCACCCCTCGCGTCTTTCACGCACGTTTCAAGGCGGACGGGGCGTTTTCTCTCTGCTTCGACAGCAGGCTTTCCGAAGATGGGCCGGGTTGTTTGATCTCTGCTTCAGCCGCGTTTCTTCGGCCCCGCTCGCACGCTTTTACTCCTGGTAGAACATACGATGCGCGGGGGGATGCTATCAATTTGAGAGTTGCTCGCAGGATTTCATGAAGAACGGGTCGCATCGTCCGCGACGCCATGGTTCTCTCCTCGTGCCTCTCGCTAATCGACGCCCCGTGACGGCTGCCTCGACCGCCATGCCGTGCGCCTCTCATCGACGGGGTCTTTGCCGCCTCGTCACCGACGTGCATCGTGCCCCTGGCTGAATCGTGGTCCCGTCCCTGAACTCTTGTAACCGGCTCCGACCCCATATTTCCTATCTCTTTCTTCTCCGTCGATGTGCCCTTACTTCTGTCCTTTTTCTTTCTACTATTCTTTTTATCCTCATCCCCCTACCCCTACAGGGCGCTTAGCCTTTTCCTTTTCCTCAACAACCACTATATATATGCTATCAATTTGGACTTTAAACGGGACATGACTGCAAACCCGTCCAGAGTGTCCATATAATTGCAATCGCAATAACATACACTCTCATTAGTAAAACATGCCTCCTGGTCGGAGCAGCCTCAATTGCGTTTTAATATGCGCAGCTGTCACTAGCAAGCCCGTCGCTAATGACCCACTGTAAAGCGGCTACGCCATGTTACACGTCCGCCCGTCGCTTTCCAGCGTAAATAGCTGATAGTTAAAAAAAAGTTTCGCTTAAGAGCGAAGCAATGAATGCGATACCAACAAACTGTATTGTTATACGAAGTAAGGCTAGCAGCTAGCTGTTTTGGATCCGATCTCTCCTAACTCAACAATACACTGGTTTAAGGAAATATGACCGCTCCAGGAACCCAAGCAGTTTTCGTGCTGTGAGTTCTCTAGACGCGAAGTAAGCGTTGAGAGCACAGCAAGCCGTCTCCTGATGCCTCGAGATAGCACGCGTGCCAGCGACTGCACCCTTCTAGCGATGCAGTCCTCCCCACTCTGCCCTTGGCGCCCCTTCATGCTCCTCACGAATGACGGGCGGGTCGTTTCCTCTCTGCTCGATCGAGCAATCGACGGCAGGCCCGCACACGGCATGATGTTATAGCATGCACTCTCCGTGCGAGTGAGACGGCCGCTCGTTCAACTTCCGCTTAAGCCGCGTTCGTCGCCAGCGCTCACGTTTGTTTAGCCGCGGACAGAATTCGCGGGGTCATATGGTCAATTTGGACTTTATAAGAAAAATTACGGCGACGGCGAAAACACGTCGAGAGTGACCATGTAATAAAAATTAAAAAAAAAAATTGAGGAGCCATTCCACTCTGTGAAAAGGATAATAAGCGAAGCTGTTTTGCGCACGGCACAGAGGTGACAAAGAGGAGGACAGTTTCATACGTAAGGCCAGGCTGTTAACGTTCAATACGCAATAATAATGCAAACGCCTTATGCTTCATTACACACGAAAATTGGCCGTCGGGGGCGTCAATCAATTTATGCAAAAAATAATCATCACGTAATGGCGTCATCATGACGTCATGGGTCGTCAAAACTTGTGACGGCATCATGACGTCATGGATCGTCAGAACTTGTGACGTCATCATGGCGTCATATATCGTAATGTCGCGTGATGACGTGATCACATGACGTCGTCGCTTTGCACTGCTTCCGTGATCGGTGCGCCGATCTTGGAGATAGTGGAAAACCATGTGATGTGCAGAAATAAAACTTGCAGAGCGGAAGAGGGAAGATCAACACAGCGATCGAGAAGAAAAAGAGCCTGGCTTTCGCGGAAACATGCAGCGCGACTTGGACGAAGACCGGAGACACATAAAACACAGACGAGCGCCGACTTACAACTGAGTTACAACTGACGCCGATTTCTGATCTCTAGTTTAAACCAGAGATGAGAAATCAGCGTCAGTTAGTTAAACCGACAGCCTGCTTGCACTCTTAGCGAACACCGAGCAATACAAAACCAAAAGCACACAAAATCAATAAAAGATGACTATGAACGGATCAAAATAATTCAGAACAACCCGGCGCCGGTGTGACACCAATGAGGTAAATAGTTCGTTTTTCACAGTGCGTGGTTGTCACCCCGGCGCCGGGTTGTTCTGAATTAGCTTTATCCCTTCATTGTTATTTCTTATTGATTTTGTGTGCTTTTGATTTTGTATTGCTCGGTCTTCGCTAAGAGCGCAAGCAGGCCGTTGGTTTCACAAACTGACACCGATTTCTGATCTCTAGGTTGTCATTTAACTGGTTCATCCTCACGTGCTTTCCCGTGGTTTGTTGGTCACTGTTCTTTTAGATACCTGCTTCACTCTTCACCAGGACAATCAGATATCTCACGCCCTGCGCGTGTTCGGCTTCGTTTTTGTTGGCGCGTTTTCTGAAGTGTAATTCCTTGTGCCGTCTTTGCATCAAAAATCAGTTCGCTTTGTGTGATATAGGTGCGCATAAACGTTGGAATTTTGTCCTGCTGTAGGCATGTGAAATATTTTTCGTTGTTTTGCTTACAACACCATTCGGCTCTTTCTCGTCGTCTTTTTATCTTGCTCATCTGTGTAACGGTCGATATAGGCTGGTTTGGTGCATACAAGATGTGGGAATCGCCGCCCGATAACGGCACGTGCTGCGCAGTAGGGGTGCGCGCGTCGCACAGATCGGCTGCAAAAGCGCCTGCCGACAAGATGCGCGGGGAGTTGCCGGCGAACAGTCGAGAGGTGTGCGTGTGTGCGCGTCGTGTGGTCCGCCGGGGCCAGGGTTAGCTGGACCGGCGCGGAAGTGTTGTCGGATGTTTGCTTTTATGTATTTGTAGTTGTTGCCCTAACAGTTTTGAAGCTTTATTAATAAATGGTTTGTTGAACTACGTCGACTAGCGGCCGAAATTCGTTGGAGTGGACGCGGAACCCCACAACTGGCGCCCAACGAGGCGCGTGCTGCGCAGTAGGGGGGAGCGCGTCGCACAGATCGGCTACAAAAGCGCCTGCCGACAAGATGCGCGGGGAGTTGCCGGCGAACAGTCGAGAGGTGTGCGTGTGTGCGCGTCGTGTGGTCCGCCGGGGCCAGGGTTAGCTGGACCGGCGCGGAAGTGTTGTCGGATGTTTGCTTTTATGTATTTGTAGTTGTTGCCCTAACAGTTTTGAAGCTTTATTAAAAAATGGTTTGTTGAGCTACGTTGACGAGCGGCCGAAATTCATTGGAGTGGACGGGGAACCCCACAAAGAAGACCTGTCGAAGTGCAAATAAACTCAGTTCTAAGTGCGCGCTCGTCTGTGTTTTATGTGTATCAGGTCTTCGCCCAAGTCGCGCGGCATGTATCCGAGTATGTACCAACTCACCCAAGATAAAGTATTACTGGCTTTCTCCTTGGAGTCATCTTAGGGGAATACATTAGGGACAGTGGGACTTTTTAGCATTGAGGCACTGTTGCACTACATTGCGTTTGTCTATCACGCCTGCTGATAACCGCATAGAAGTATTTAAAGATTTATTTCATAAAGTACAATTTTATTGATACGGTACTCTGTTTATTTGACAGTGTCAAAAATAATCACCGAAGAGGTCCTGACCAGTCAACTGCATGAGCCCTTATTTTTGCATTATTGATTGAAATATGGAGTTTTCCTGAGATGATTTTTTTTTTCATAGGATTCGCAATGAATCGAAATATTTCTAGCATTTGATAACGTTACACACGCTACAATACTTCAACAGGTTAACGCCTTAAATCTGGGATCTCGGACGTATAACTACATTCGCGACTTCCTCACGAACCGGCAAGCCGTGGTTAAAGTGGGCCCACTTACATCATCTGAGATATCCATAGGAAGTGCGGGAACGGCAGGGCTCGGTGATATCTCCTATATTATTCAACCTAGCTCTTCTCGGCTTACCCTCACAGCTGTCAATGATTCCCGGGCTTCATCACAGCATCTATGCCGATGATATTACGCTCTGGATATGTAACGGCAGCGACGGCTCTATAGAAGAACGACTACAGGAAGCGGTAAATGTAGCAGAAAACGATATCTACGGGACAGGGCTCTCTGTTCCGTGGAGAAGTCCGAACTCCTCCTATACCGCCCCACACTCAAGGCAGACCCCCCAAACAGTATAGTCCTACATGCCATATGCAGACATTACCCTGAAAACGGCGGACGGCCGTATCATACTGACAGTCGATAATAACGACGGGTTTTGAGGACTTCTTATTGCAAGCAAAGGCACAAATGGTGAATCAATCCGTAAATTAGAAGCGGAAGTCGCGCACCACGATGCGACACAAGACAGTCGCGCACACGATAAACGAATCACTATACAAACAT
>NC_051178.1:70710604-70765985 GCF_013339695.2 Rhipicephalus sanguineus | reverse complement strand
CATGATCCATTTCTCGGGGTCTCAGTAAAGTTATAATGTTTATAGCGTAGTGGGTTCCTCGCAAGTGCATTTGTATTGGTTGCCAAGGAAGCCCATACGCGCATGATCCCTTTCCTCGGGTTCTCAGCAAAGTGCTTCGCCCCCCCCCCCCCGTCCTCTCCCACTCAACGTATGTTACAGCATGACGGGAGGAGAGGGAAATAGCGACCGGGCGTCACCCAATGCAAATTACATAACTGGTGGGCCCGTTTAAAGCTTCCAACCCATTACAAAGGGCTGAGCCATAATTCTCATCGTTATCAGTCGTCGCGTCAACAAAGTGCACATAATGCCTTACAGACGTGTAGCTGGTGCCTCGCTTCTCCGCAGCAATGACGAATAACGGCTTAGTAGGTGCTTCCGAACTTTACAAAAATTGTGATTTATGGCATAGTGGCTACCTTTCTAGTGTACTTGTATTGTAGCCCCAAGAGAGCTTACAACGGGCTCTAGAAACGCCGCTCTTCCAGCTTTCGCTGTGACTGTGCTGCGGTTTCAGCGCAGGCCTGGCGTTTTTTTCCTTAGTCGCGGAGGCGATCGGCCTCCGTGCTTCAGTGATCGGGCGGGGCCTCCGGTCTTCTTAAGTTGTATGCACCTATAGGAGCGCATGCACAACGTTCAGATTCATTGAGGGTAATTTGAATTTAGCAAAACGTTTTAATTAAGCGAAACGTGCTACGATATTAGCGTTCACACCACTAGTCTCCTGCAAAATCAATAATACTGCACAAATATGAATTCTCAGCAGGCAGCTTCACAAATGAACTCGAATCCCACCAGAAAGAAAGCGCCGAAGTAAATAAAGCAGCGGACAACGCCAGAACCCACACAGAACGCGGACAAAAACAGTGGCCATGTGCGTAGTGCTATGCTGCCAAACAATCTGTTCCCTTTGTCTTCGTAGAATGTGCTTTCCTACATGCGAATAGATTGAGCTTGACGTTTTGTACATACGCCGTTACCGTCGCCTTTTCTGGTTTGTGTGTGTGTGCGTGTGTGCGCGCGTGTGGTGTTGTGTGCGCGTGTGTGCGTGCGTGCGTGTGTGCGCGCGTGTGTGTGCGTGCACGTGTGTGTGCGTGTGTGCGCGCGTGTGTGTGTTGTGTGCGTGTGTGTGCGTTGTGTGTGTGCGTGCGTGCGTGTGTGTGCGTGTGTGTTGTGTGCGTGAGTGTGTGTGTGTGTGCGTGCGTGTGTGTCGTGCGTGTGGTGTGTGTGCGTGTGCGTGCGTGCGTGTGTGTGCGTGTGTGTGCGTGCGTCGTGTGTGTGCGTGGTGTGTGTGTGCGTGCGTGTGCGTGCGGTTTGTGTGTGTGGGTGGGTGGGTGGGCGGCGCGCGCGCCACGCTCTAACGTGAATGCAGTACTGCATTTACCATATGAACGGTAATATCTCCATACCATCAGTTATTTAGGTGAAAGCTTTAAATGCTCCATCAAACGTGAAATTCGCCGTCGGCGGCGCAACACGAGTGATGAAAACGAAAATGCCTTATTACTTGCCAAGAAGCCATGGCTTCCCATACAGCAGTGAACAGCACCGGAAACACATCAGTGCCTGCACGAAAGCCGCAGCCATATGCATCGAGCAGTGCTGTACGACAACAGCTCCGTGCGCCTTGGAAAGAGGTGACACTGTACGTTTGATTGCTTCACTCCAATAGGTTAAGCTTGACATTCTGAATCTGCGTCATTATTGTTGTCTTTACTCTTTCGTCTGTGTATGTCTGTCTTGTGTCTTTGTGCAACGGCACAATTTATCCACCGTATTAAGTGCAAATATGAATATTACTATATGCATAACATCATTTGTTTTCACGCCCCCCTTTCCGTTTGCATCAGTCAGGATTTGTAACGTGACAGCGAACTGGTAATCATAACGCGTAATAACGTATTCTAGAATTCTTATTCGGGGTCCTAATGTTCATTCTCGCGAAAGCAGAAGCGCTTTGCCGCAGCCCTTTGTGTTGTGTTACGAGACGTGCGCGACAATTACGTAAAGGAGCACTCCTTGTTGCCTTGCAAAACGCGACGTTTCCGTTTTGCAAGACAGCAAAGCGAACACTGCGAAACAACAAAGCGTGCTGCAATGGCGTGTCACGCACTCGCACAGGGCCGGACAGGTGTCGCTGGTGGCAGTATAAAGCTACACTACTCGCAGGACGAAACCAGCAGTAGATATTCGCTTTTGCCCAGGAGTCGTTCTGTGGATACGAGCTCGGCGGTATTCTTTCCGCAGTCAACATCAAGGCATTCGAAATGCTTCCAGCGGTAAGCGAACGTACAATCGCCTATTTTAAATTGCGGGGCTGGCGCGAGTGCTTATCGTAGAAAGCCTATAAATCGATATTCGAAATATGGAACGACAAATGTTCTTCATCAACCTAAAGATGATTCATTGTGGAGTTGTTATACATGTTTTCTTGCGTTGTACTAGCATTACAGTAATGGACGCATACCCGGGGCATCAGGATCACCGTTCAGATCGGTGTTTCTTTTCACAAATGAGAATACTGAGCGTCTAGGATCTCTTTATACTGCTTACAGCGAGGATATAAACAATGCTATCCGAGAAAACAAAAAAGTCGGTAGATCCCGCGCCTTATGAGAATCGATTTCATGCGAAGCAGTCAGTGAGTACTTCTATGCTGTATCTTATAGCTTTGAGCCAACATTACGAGGTGGATCGACGTGTTTTTGTAAGTGTAGTATTTGTGTGTACATCATGGGCTAACAAGGCACGTCGACAACGACAAACGCTGGCGTTTAAGGGTAACTTATGGTGCGACGTAACGTCGTCCCTCAAGTTAATTAAAGTACATACGCTAGAATATTATCGAAATTAAGGGCACTTTATGGTGCAATCATGTGAATATCATACGTAACTTTCGTTTATGTATTCCTCTGCGGTCGAGCAATCTTTCAATATAGCTTGCTAAATCATAGGAACAAAATGTAGTGTTATTTGACTGCTATAAAACGGAGCCAACACTGTAAACACCGACGTTAATCTGATATGACGCCTGCATTGTAAGAGTAAATATGTAGTGTTTATTGCTTTCTTGTAAAATTAGACAGCCACACCACAACAACAATCCACGGCGCACCGCCATTACGCCTGCATGGGCTGCCTTTCCAAACCAGTTTAGAGACCCGCCGTGCCTCTGTGGTGGAATACCTGATTGCCACGCAGAATGCTTGGGTTCGACTCCTGCTGGGATCCCAATATCTATTCTTTCCATTCGTCGGGTCAACGCTGCCGATATCGGTTTTTCTTAACGCTCTCGCATTAAATTACCAGTGTCTGTTGTCGCCGTTCCTGTGTAGATATAAACTCGTAATCACCTGTGGCGCGTACCCGTATACCGTGGCCCGCGGTAAACTGTTATGCTTCACACGTGTCTGGAGGAAAGGGTTTGACGATGTACGCGACAGGATTTTCACGTTATTGATGTCATGACCTGACAGTCATATTCGTCACATCCTCTTACCGTTCGATGCCAATCTTGGTCTACACCAAATTAGGGAGGCGATCATGAGAGTACCCAGACGTAGGCGGATAGATGGATAGATAGATAGATAGATAGATAGATAGATAGATAGATAGATAGATAGATAGATAGATAGATAGATAGATAGATAGATAGATAGATGGATAGATAGATAGATAGATAGATAGATAGATAGATAGATAGATAGATAGATAGATAGATAGATAGATAGATAGATAGATAGATAGATAGATAGATAGATAGATAGATAGATAGATAGATAGATAGATAGATAGATAGATAGATAGCGCGAACGGCACCGGACGGGCCTTCAAAAAACCGCGGCACCGCTCCTTCTTTCTTGTACAGCTTCACGGGCGGGCCTTTGCAGCAGCCAAGTCGATCTTCAAACAAGTCTGCGAACTCTTCCACCAGCTCCTTTAGGTCATCTTCTGCCTGCAGCGCATAGACACGTGGTAGAGCCCTTTCTTCCAAGAGTGACAAGTCCGCTTCGCGGAAAGCTTGAATTGTATTCCTACGCAGAGTAGTGGTCCATCACAATCGACTACCACGAGCGAACTGTCCACTCGTGTTTTGTCGTGTTCCACACTCATGGCGACTCTGCCTACCACTGGAACAGGACCGAGGAAGCAAGATAACCGAAGTGCCGTCTTTTCTAGTCTAGGCCACCACTACGGTTATTCCTAAAGACGTTTTTTGGAATAACACTGACGGATGACCCCGTGTCGATCAGCATCCGCAGTCTCCTGCCACCCCAGACCAAGTTCCGTTCCATTGGTCGCATTCTTGCCTGGTCAACGTTGTTCTGGGCGGATAGGACTGTTCATCTCCCTCAGACAGCTCGCTGAGCGCGTACGATCCCGCCTGCCGGCCGCCGCGCCAGCGCTGGCACATGCTTGCCAAGTGTCCTAAGTGCCGCACTTTCGGCACACCTTACCGACATGCTGACATTCGTGTTCCGAGTGACTTGAGCCGCATCTCCAGCACGAATGGCGTGGTTCTTCCGAGTCGTGCCCGCTGCCTCTCTTTCGTCCGCTGCTACGTCGCCTTTGGACAAGGAGCACGTCACCCGCATCGTTCTTGCAGTCCGCATCTTTCATAGAACGTACGTTCCGGTCAGCTGTTTCTGACGACATTGCGAATTCGTCAGATTTCTTTGCGTCAGCAGGAAACGCCTGGCCTCGTCGTCCCGGATACCGCAGACTATCCGGTCACGCAACATTCTGTCCAGAAAGCTGCCGAAGTTGCAGTCTTTTACAAGGCGTCGCAAGTCCGCCACAAAATCTCTGACCGCCTCATTGTCTCCTTGCCTCCGCACAAAAAATGCGTGACTTGCCGCAGTCTCGTTCACTTGTGGGCTGTAGTGTTCTTCTAACACCTTTACGACATCTTCGTACGTTAAGCTGTTGACGGGCGTCTACGGACATCGTCCCTGCAGGACTCGAACCACGCTGTCACTGAGCGATGCTACCAAAAGCGCTCGACGCTTCGAAGAATCCGTGATATCGTTGCCTTCGAAGTATGCCTCGAGACGCACGCGGTAGGCATCCCAACTACTTGCTGTCTCGTCAAACTCCGGCGGCCTCGATCCTATCCTCGTCGCCACTGAAGTGACGCAACGCAGTAGCGACAAGCAACTGAACCGTTTATTGCTTGACACTTGGCCTTTTTATCCTGAAACCCACGTGAGTCTAGAGCACGAGCTGTGGTCGATTACATTGTGACTTGCTGACAGGTGATAAGGAACTCGGGCTGGTGAGTGCGGTTTATCGACGACGCTGTAGATAGATAGATAGATAGATAGATAGATAGATAGATAGATAGATAGATAGATAGATAGATAGATAGATAGATAGATAGATAGATAGATAGATAGATAGATAGATAGATAGATAGATAGATAGATAGATAGATCATCATCATCATCAGCCTGTCTACGCCCACTGCAGGGCAAAGGCCTCTCCTATGTTCCGCCAATCAACCCGGTCCTGTGCTTTCTGTTGCCGCGTTATACCTACAAACTTGTTAATCTCATCTACCCACCTAATTTTCTGTCTTCCCCTCACGCGTTTGCCCTCTCTTGGAATACAGTCAGTTACCCTTAATGACCACCGGTTATCCTGCCGACGTGCTACGTGGCCGGCCCATATCCATTTCTTCTTCTTAATTTCAACTATGATATCCTTAACCCCCGTTTGTTCCCTGACCCACTCTGTTCTCTTCCTGTCTATTAAGGTTACACCTATCATTTTCCTTTCCATCGCTCGCTGCGTCGTCTTCAATTTAAATTGGACCCTCTTTGTAAGTCTCCAGGTTTCTGCTCCGTAGGTAAGTACCGGTAAGATGCAGATAGATAGATAGATAGATAGATAGATAGATAGATAGATAGATAGATAGATAGATAGATAGATAGATAGATAGATAGATAGATAGATAGATAGATAGATAGATAGATAGATAGATAGATAGATAGATAGATAGATAGATAGAAACGCTCAAAGTGCCAAAGGTTTGCTAAGAAATGCTTGGCATTAAATAGATCCTCTTTGTATAACCGCAGGTACAAGTGCTGCTCGTCTACCTCATCGTTCAGTGCTACGCGCTACACCACCACCAGCTGAACCAAGCTGGGTACACGGGTGCAGGATTCACCGGTTACAGGGCTACTGCAGCTCCGGTGCCGTACGGAAGATACGACGCCTACGAATCTGTGAGCACGAACTTTATGGCTATAACGCACTACGCGGCAAGTCGAAATAAGAACAGAGGTCATCGCGCATTCAAAGAGCATGTGCCACATCGGTGGTGTCAAGCGTGTCCAGGCGACAATGCGCTCTACAATTATTTGCCACTGTCGCTATGGTAATTATCACGTAACACATACATTTAAGCTGCAGCATAGCTAGAGAAGCACTGGGTCAACATTAAGGTTCTGATAAGTACTTCATAGTATCTTTAATTTCTGCAGAATTGCACAGTACGTGGCTCAACACTGCTGTTCTTTACCCCTTATGGCTCCCCCTATATCGTGATAGCACCACATTAATAGTAAATTTCGAACACTTACGGCATGCTCTTTTTAGCTTCGACATGTGCAGTGGACTGCCTTTGAAGGAACGACAGATGTTGTAGCTCTTATTTTGTGACGTTTTTTGATGGCGACGTATTGCAGTTGTCCTGTTGAAGTTTATGTCGATGTCCCCCGAGGAAAACACGCAGTTATAAAAACGCATCATGAACGCATTCAAGTGGCATTTTAAGTCAACTGCGTTACAGTATTTTCTCGGCAGGTCCTCCCAGTGTCCCTTGCATAGTTAAGTTTCTTGCGCCACAGCTTTATTATTTTCCCTTATTTCTTGCAGCCACCTCAGCCGTACAGCTTCGGCTATGACAACGTAGATGAATTCGGAAACCGGCAGTTCCGCAGCGAGCAGGGTGACTCGAACAACGCCAAAACCGGCTCGTACGGCTATCGAGACGCGAATGGCCTCTACCGGAGGGTGAACTACGTTGCCGACGCTTACGGCTTCCGTGCCACTGTAGACACCAACGAGCCAGGCACTGCCCCTGGATCAAGCGCAGACGCGGTCTTTAACGCGGCACCAGTCGTGTCACCCATTTCATCAAACGCTGCGCAGAGTGGTGTACCTGCAGCCTTTACCTCTGCCGCGGCAGCGCCTTACTACGGAAGAGGCTACAATGGCTACGGAAGCTACGCATACAACCCCTATGCTAGCCCTGCTGGAGCTTATGGATACGCTCCATACGGTCGTCAGGAATACGCTGCCGGTGGTCCCGCGCTTGGTGGATTCGCCTACGGTGGTCAGTCTGCCTATGGCTATGGTGCAGCCGGTTACGGTGCAGGGTACGGACGTGGTGTCTACGGCGCCCCTGCAGGATATGGAAGTTGGTCTTCGGCTCATCCTGGATTCCGTCGTCGTTAACGAGTTATGGATCTGGTATTTCGTTAGAGAAGGCCGCTAATATGTCGCATTGTGAAATTTCAATAACGCTATCACAACATACTGCAATAACATAAAATGATCTTCAACATACTTCGGTTGAAGTTGCTGGTAAGTGTTGTTCGATCGCTTTACCACTGCTTACACACTTGAGCATTCACTTGTTCAAGACTGAGCCTTGAAGGCAGGTGGCAGCCGGTGTTTTGTTAAAAATTATAGCAGCTTTGCACTAGAGTGGTGCCAAGCCACTATATTGCGGTTCAGACGATAGCAGTTATGATTGATGTTGGTACTGGCTGCTCGTGCTTGCGGCGTTTTGTCAGTGGTGACGAGTGACACCATCGAATAAAGTTCATTGGGTAGTTTAGCACTGGTTTTGTCGTTCATGTGTCCTTCGTCCTCGTCCGTCGTGCTGCTGAACCTTGCAAAAAAAAAGCCTTCATTTAGCCTTCATATTTTCTCGCGGTGAAATCCTAGAAACTGAACACTGCGTTCCGCGCCATAGTAGCGGAAAGGAACATTTGGCAAGGGTTCGTGCCGGCCTATTTGCAGAAACATTTTAATCTAGTAGACATTGCAGATCCTTTAAGGCAAGGAAATCGAATGGACTAAGTCTCAAAAGTTTTGCGGCGAAAGCTGTTAAAAGATCGCAAGAGCAGTCAATTTTGGGGGCGTAGTTGTCCGCCGCCGCTGCCGTAGGTGTCCGCAATGGCTATCGCGCGCGATGAGAAAAAAAAAAGCCGGCAGATCCCACGCATTGTGGGAATCGATGTAATGCGAAGCAGCGAGCGAAAAGCTGCATACATCGTCTTGTATGTCATTGAGGAAAATGCGTGTCATGGTTTTCATGTTAACTCCTATTATTTATGTTCGTCACACAGTAACGTCGCGCAATACCAACTTCGGGGTCGATCAAGCTAGAGAAACGGCCGCCAGCGCCCCATGAGCGTGGCACGAAAGTCATGCTGTACATGACATACGTGTCATGACTTTCATGTTAACTCGTGTTCTTTATGTTCCTCACACAGTCACGTCGCGCAATACCAATTTCGTGGTAGATCAAGCTAGCGAAACGGCCGGCAGCGCTCCATGAGCGTGGCACGGAAGTCATGCTGTACATGACATGCGTGTCATGATTGTCATGTTAACTCGTGTTTTTATGTTCGTCACACAGTCACGTCGCGCAATACCAATTTCGGGGTAGATCAAGCTAGCGAAACTGTCGCTAGCGCTCCATGAGCGTGGCACGTAAGTCATGCTGTACATGTCATGCATGTCATGATTTTCATGTTAACTCGTGTTATTTATGTTCATTGCACAGTCACGTGACATGATACCAATTTTGGTGTATATCAAGCTAGCAAAACTGCCGCCAGCGCTCCATGAGCGTGGCACCTAAGTCATCCTGTACATGACATGCGTGTCATGATTGTCATGATGCGTGTCATGATGACTTGTTATTTATGTTCGTCATACAGTCATGTTGCGCCATACCAATTTTGGTGCACATTCCATTAACCAAGCGACCAGGAGAGCACGAAGTCGTAGGCGGCTAGATAGATAGATAGATAGATAGATAGATAGATAGATAGATAGATAGATAGATAGATAGATAGATAGATAGATAGATAGATAGATAGATAGATACGCTCAAAGTCGCATAAGTTCGCTAAGAAATGCTTCGCATTTAAAAATATCCGGGATGGAGCGGGATTTGAACCAAGGTCCTCTGCGTGGCAGTCTAGTATGCTACCACAAAGCCAAGCCGGTTTCGCAAAAAGGCCCTATACTTGCGTCATGTCGGACAAGGAATGGCGTTAACAGATGTAATATACACAGTTAACAACTTTACGCCTTTAAGGGTGTTTTGCCGCGGTCTATAACTAACACCCTTACACCCTAGGAAAAGGGTGTTTTCACGTATAAAAACACCCATACCATAGAGTGTTGCCACTGGCCTAACACCCTTATCATAGGGTGTTTCTAATGGCCTAAACACCCTTATCACTGAAACATAAAATCTACCAGTCAGGGAACACGCAATTACAGATGACATCAGCATAGAAGGTGCACGCACGCGCCAAACCGCACACACAACAGAGCGTCTTGTAAAATACCACATGGACGGAGCGCTCGCGCTACATAGCCTTACACTGACCATCTGGTATATATAGCCGTAGTATCTTAAGCCGCCGTTCAGTGCCAGTGGAGATATTCCTGTTCCGTGTAAATGAACATTAAACATTAAGAGAATAGGCGTAAATTTATGGTACGTTTGTAGATAGCCCTAAAAGAGACATATCATTTAATCTAAACTCGCCTAAGATCCAACTACAGTTTAATCTGCGAGTCCCAGTTATCATCTGGCACGCGTTGGTATGGATCATGGGTGTTTCGATAACCCATAACACCCTTAACTCCTAAAGGGTCTTTAGTTAGAGCATTACCCCTTAAAGGCTATTTTGGGGAAGGAAAACACCCTTACACCTTAATGTTTGCAAATTTTGGTTAGTAAAAAGGGTGTTTTGCTTGTTTGAAGCCCCCTTAAGGGTGCAAAGTGGTTTACAGTGTAAAGTTATAGAAGAGTAAAATAACAAACAGACGTCACACAACGCGAGTTGTGTAACTATTGTGTTGTTTTAAGCTTCCCACCTACTATTGAACTATTGTGTGGTTTCGTCGCATTTGCCACGTCATCAACAAAGCGTTCATAATATCTTAGATGTGCGTAGCAGGTACCTCGCTTTTCCGCAGAATCATAACTGAGAGCACAGTGGGTGCATCCGAACATCGCAAAAAATAATGATTATTTATGGCATAGTGGTACCCTGCAACTGGACTTGCCGTACTCGCCCCAAGAGTGTTTACAACGCCCCGCGACGGTGGTCTATTGGTTATGGCGCTCGACTGCTGACCAGAAGGTCGCGGGATGGAAGCTCGGCCGCGGCGGCTGCATTTTCAATGGAGGCGAAAATGTTTGAAGGCCGTGTACTAAGATAGTAGGTGCACGTTAAAGAACCCCAGGTGGTCGAAATTTCTGGAGCCCCCCTCCACGACGTCTCTCGTAATCATATCGTCATTTTAGGGCGTTAAACCCCGGAAATTATTATTAGTGTTTACAATGGGCTCTAGAGAGCCCGCTTCTCCAGCTTTCGCTGTGACTGTGATTGTGCTGCGTGTTCCGCGCAGGCCGGGTGTTTTTAAATGTGAAGCACTTCTTAGCGAACCCAAGGCACTTTGAATTATTCTATCGACTTATCTGTCTATTTATCTAGCTACCTACAACTGGGTGTCTCGTGATCGCCTCCTTAACTTGGTGTAGACCAAAATTGGCATGAGAAGGTAAGAGTGTTTGATGAATATGACCGTCTGGTTATGACATGAATAATGTAAAAACCTGCGGCGTACGTAGTCAAACCCTTTCCTCCAGACACGTGTGGCACATACCCGTTTACCACTGGCCATGTTGCGCGGGTCTGCAGCACAGATGATTGACAGTTTATATCTACGCAGGAACGACGAAAACAGTGGAGGGAGTACAGCGTGTAGAAAATACAAAGTAAAGAAAAGGAGCAGGCCCGTCCCAGCAGAAACATCTGAAGAAGCCCTGGAGGGAAGTGGCGTCAGAAAGACGAAAACCACAAGCGAGGAGGAAACTCTCTCCCTAACTCGGACAGAGGGCCGGCGGCTCGAAACGGAGGCAGATGCGACCAAAAGACTGAGCAAAGAAGACGTTTTTTGTATTGAAATTGTGAATATAGTGAGTTGTTTCCTTGTTACTAAAGCTTTCTCGTGTGACTTTCTGAAGAGTTTTCCGTCGACAAAGTGTAACGAACAGAATTTACATCATGGTGCCGAAACTCGGGATGGAGGACATCGTCTGAGAGGTGCGCATCAGCCCGCGAGAAAGAACAAAGGAAAGGTAACATGTAGAAGCTCAAGGCAAAGAGAAAGAACCTGCGGCGACAGAGTACCATCATAATCAAAGAGGCTACCACAGCGTTGGAAGGTGCAGACGCCTTGCAACTGCCAGCTCCTCTTCAAAGACTTGAAGTCAACAACAGCGAACTGCGAAAGGTCAAAAACGACTTTGAAAGCCGCCTTCCGCACGGCATCTTTGAAGAGGACTACGCCGAATCTGTGCAATACGACGACAGAGTTAACAACACCATTGGTCTTCTCAAGGCAAGAATTACAGCTTCTGTCACGACAAGTAGTCCGACAAGCAACGTGCAAACAACGCAGCCAATGCACACAATGCCTATGCCAGTGCAACAGCATGGAATTAGACTACCCAAGCTGAGCATGGAGACTTTCAGTGGTGAGCTATCCTCTTGGCAATTCGTTTGGGAATGTTTCAAGGAGGCAGTGCATCACAACGACGGCCTATCAAAGTCACAGAAATTTCAATACCTAAGGTCGCTTCTCAGTGGATCAGCAATGGCCGCCATCAAAGGGCTGCAGGCGACAGAAGCATGCTACGAGGATGCCGTAGACATACTACAGCGTAGATACGGTGACAAAGAAAGGATCCAACAAGAGCATCTTGGAAAATTAAGAGCGCTGCCTCAAGTATCTTCATCGGATGACGTAAGGGGACTGCGTCGATTGTATGACCACATACAGATGCATATTCGTGGTCTGCGTGGACTAGGCGTCAGCGCATCAACGTACTCTGCGATGTTGTGTGACGTAATCTTATCATCGCTTCCTGAAGACATGATAGTCGAATTCCATAGACAAGCAAGCCGAGCCAGCAAATCTAACGTGTCTACAGTCCAGTCGGAAGGGCAAGAATCGTCCTCCCCGAGCGTAATGGCAACCGGCGTCGACGGAAAGATTTCCGAAATTCTCGACTTCCTCCTCTTGGAGACAGAAAGCATGGAGCGATGCAGGGAGGTAGCACATTCCCCGATGGAGAGCAATAAAGCCGAACAAGGATGCCAAGAAAACCAAGAAAGACGCCAGCCACCTCGAAAGTCAAGTGCGGCCGTTCTTCACGCTAACCCAGAGCAGGTGAGGAGGTGTTTCTTTTGTGAGTCAGGCGAACATGACACCGAGGCCTGCACGGCTCCCGTCCCTCTGAAAGAAAAGTTAGCGAAGATGGGACGAGGGGGGCGCTGCTTTCGCTGCACAGTAGGAGGGCACCAGTCAAAGCAGTGTAAAAGAAAACTGCGTTCACTGCAATAGACGACATGCCTCCTCCGTGTGAAACCCCGACTGGAGAGGAACAGAAGTTAAGGAGGTAATAGGAACTAACGTGCGTGCAGCCTCAAAAGAAGGAAAAGACAACGAAGTTGCTCTTCAGACGTTCCATACTTGGGCCTTTGACGAAAGCAGGTGGGGCTACCTCCGAGGCGTCATAGACGGCGGCAGCCAAAAGACTTTTATTCGAGAAGATATTTCCAGAATACTCAACTTGAAGACATTGGGAACCACCTAATTCACCTAAACACTT
Organism: Rhipicephalus sanguineus; assembly: GCF_013339695.2. Classification (NCBI taxonomy): domain Eukaryota; kingdom Metazoa; phylum Arthropoda; class Arachnida; order Ixodida; family Ixodidae; genus Rhipicephalus; species Rhipicephalus sanguineus. Next base: position 70,753,024 of record NC_051178.1, on the reverse strand, counting down.
TCGGCAGCACTGAGGCTAACGCCCAAAGTTGCCGTGTGGTCGAACTACGTGTCTGGAGTCAGTGCACTGGAAAAAAAACGATTATAGAAGCCGTCGAGGTGCCCTTCATATGTAAGGACGTTCCGCCAGTCCCGTGGAGCATGCCTTCGTATAACAGCTGGAGCAAGGAGGAGCAATAATTGCTGACAAACTACTTTATGGGTACATGCCAGCTGTTCCCGGAATTGGATTGCTAATTGGAGCTGACCACCTCTGGAAGTTCCTAACCGCAGAAGTTCAACGTTGCGAAGAAAACCAGGGGCTGGCAGCTATCAACACAACATTCGGTTGGACATTCCAAGGCTTTTTCAATGTGAACACCAGCTTTGTTATGTCATCAAATGTCTGCGTCTTAAAGATCAGCGTAGACACTGCAGATAATGTGGAAACGACGCTACAGAAGTTTTGGGAATTGGACGCCATCGGCATCTCAGATAAAGCCCAAAAGCCCAAAATTGAGCATTGCGATGCGAAGATAACAAAGAAAGCCGGGCGATATGAGGTAGCGTTGCCGTGGAAGAAGCAACAGATCTGGCAGACAACCGGAGTATGGCGGTGCAAAGGCTCAGAAAATTGACAAAAAAATTTCGCCTCAACAAAGAACTCGCTCAGAAATATGACGAAGCAATCCGAGTCTACCTGGAATCGGGGCATGCGGAACACGTGACGAAGTCAGCGACACAGAACCCAGTGTATTACATGCCGCACCAGCCAGGAATTCGGAATGACTCGACTACTACGAAACTACGAGTGGTGTTCGATGCCTCATCACATGAGCAGAGACAATCGTCATTGAACGAGCATCTCGACAAAGGCCCGAACCTCATCAGCGACTTGGGGCGAGTGCTGTTGCAGTTTCGTCTACACAGGGTGGCTCTCGTCGCGGATATTGAAAAGGCATTTCTGCAAATCGAAGTGCAAGCGGATGACAGAGATGCACTAAGATTTTTGTGGCACAGTCGCCCACCGCTCAATGGTGACGACTTGCCCGATATTGAAGACTGGAGGATGACGTAGGTACCATTTGGCACAACGGCAAGCCCGTACCTACTGACAGCTACCCTTCTCGAACACATCGATAAACATACAGGGGAGCTTCAAGATACAGCCGCTGTACTGAAAGATTCTTTTTACGTGGATGACTTGGTAACCGGCGCTGGCACAGCAAAAGAAGCACTAGAGATAGCCACAGACGCCAAGGAAATAATGAAAGATGCCGGTACGCACCTGCGAAAGTGGTCGTCAAATTCAAGCGTGGTTCGTGAGAAACTTTGGGATGGCAATTTCCAAGACCAAGATGAAGTATTGAAAGTATTGGGTTTGCCATGGATGCCTACGAGTGACTGCATGACAATATCGATGGGTGCAGTGCTCAATGCTGTCAACGCGGGCGTTAGCTCAAAACGGGTAGTGTTACTGGCGTCCGCCCGAGTGTTTGATCCTTTGGGCTTATTCGCCCCGTTCGTGGTTACAGCTAAAGTGCTTTTCCAAAACCTTTGGTAAAAGGAACTGGGATAGGATGAACAGCTTCCAGAAGACCTGGAGAAAATATGGAAAGATTGGCGTATGGACATCCCCAGCCTACGAGAGTTCTGGTTCCCGCGCTGCATTTCACCCAGTCAAACAACTTCATGGGAGCTGCGCATCTTCTGTGATGCAAGCCCGAGAGCCTATGGTGCCTGCGCTTACCGGTGAACAGAGAGTAACACCGAAGGGGTGAGTGCAGACCTCATTTTTGCCCAATCCCGTGTGGCTCACCTCAAGACGATCTCCCTGCCGCGACTTGAGCTGATGGCGGCATTAATTGGGGCTCGAATGGCTGTTTACCTTTAGAGCGTAATAGGCCGGCCCGTGCCAGTGTGCCTGTGGTCAAACTCCGCCATAACACTCTTTTGGATAAAGAGCACAGCGAAAGAATGGAAACTATTCGTAGAGAACCGCGTCAGGGAAGTACAAAGCTTGAGCAGTCCGGAGGAATGGAGGCATTGTCCAGGAAAAGATAACCCCGCTGACTGCCTGACAAGGGGTATGACGGCGAGTTCCCTGCGTGAAAGTAGGCTGTGGTGGAACGGACCAAGCTGGTTGGCCGAGACGCCAGATGCATGGCCTGTAATGAAGGAGGACAATGCTTGCTTTAAGTCACTAATCAATGGAGAAAAGCGGAAGTACGCCGTCGGACTGTTGACAGAAATAAGCCAAACGGCGCCTTTGTTGTCGGCAGACCAGTACAGCAGCTATGCACGACTATTAAGAATAAGTGCATAGATAATGAGGTTCATTAACAACTGTCGGAAACGAACACGTAGCACCGAGGACAATCTCACCGCAGTTGAACTACACGAAGCCAGATATTATTGGAAAAGAAGGCCGTTCGGCGACCGGTACAGCTTCTATACCCGCTGGAGACCAACCTAAAATGAGCGACGCTCATTTGGGGGGAGGATGTAGAAAATACGAAAGTAAAGAAATGGAGCAGGCACCTCCTCAACAGAAACATCTGAAGAAGCCCTGGAGGGAAGTGGGGTCCTAAAGACGAAAACCGCAAGCGAGGAGGAAACCCTTTCCCCAACTCGGACGGAGGGCCGGCGGCTCGAAACGGGGGCAGATGCGACGAAAAGACTGAGCAAAGAAGACGTTTTTGTATTGATCCTGTGAACATAGTGAGTTGTTTCCTTGTTACTAAAGCTTTCTCGGGTGACGTTCTGACGAGTTTTCCGTCGACAAAGTGTAACGAACAGAATTTACAACACAGCGCAAAAGAAGACAGGTACAAGGAAAGCGACGCTGCGCTATAGGGCTGTGTGTGCGTCCCCTTCCTTGTACCCGTCTTCTTTTGCGCTGTATTCCCTCCAATGTTTCACCAACAAGCCCAAGCTTCGACTCTAAGAAGAAAACAGATTGGTAATTTAAATGCGAGAGCGTTAATAACTGACTCTACAAATTAAAAGAATAAAAATTAGGATCCCAGCAGGAATCAGACTCAAGCATTCTGCGTGGCAGTCAGGTATTCCACAGAGTCACGCCAGGTCTTGAAACTTCTTTTCAAAACACCCTATGCAGGCGTATTGTCGGTGCAACGTCTATTGTGGTTGTAGTGCTGGCTATCTAAATTTACAATAAAGCAGCAAACACTACGTATGTACTCCTACGATACAGGCGTCATGTCAAGTTAACGTCAATTCCGGTTCCAGCGTTGGCTCCGCTTTGATAGCAGTCTAATAAAGATTACATTTTTATCCCTACGATTCAGCAAGATATATCCAAGCGTTGCTCGACGCCGGAGGAATACGCTAACGACAGGTACGTAAGGTATTCGCATCATCGTACTGTCAAGAGCACTTTGTATCGATGATACTGACGTATATGTTCCAAAGGGAGTGCTGACGTTACGTCAGGCCATAAGTTACCCTTTAAACGCCAATGTTGTTCACGTGCCTGGTGCGCCTATGATGCCCAAACGACTACAGCACTTACAAAAACATGTCGATCCACCTTATAACGCTTGGCTCAAAGCAAAAAAAAAAAGCTGCGTAACGACTACTCGCTGAGTGCTTCTCATGAAACCGATTCCCGCTCAATGTGACATCTGTCCAATTTTTTTACAAAGTCTTTCCTTATATTTGCTTTCACATTGTGTGGAGTATAACGGAAGTGTATGCCGGAAAAGGCCGGGTGTTTCTATTCGATTGAAAGAAAGAATCCCGGTATTAAGTAATGACTTCTCAATTTGGTGGAATAGTTCTTTTGCAGGTAACGCGAATAAAAGTGTAATCAAGGTACTAAAATATGCAGACCATTTTGTTGTCTTTGTAAGAAATTACAAATTTCGTAAGACATTTTGAAAGAATTTGCTCAATGTTCTTGGTGTCTTTTCTAATGTGCGGCGGGATTAAGATTCACCCGTCAACTACCAAAAGAGGATACTGTAAAATTCGTGGACATGTAGCTAAAAATTACTGATAAACGGGTCTGCTTGATATATACAGGCCGAGCCAATAAAAGGGGGCTTTAAATTACACCAAACGTATACCAAAATTGACATAGAAAGGTATGAGTGTATAAGGAAGATAACCGATACGTGACGACATGAATAACATGACATGCTTCTCGCGTACGCCGTGAAACCCTTTTCCCTAGTCACGTGCGGCACAAATCCGCGCATCACTCACCTTGCTATGCGGGTATGCGCCACATGCGAAACCCACGAACAGCGAACATAGACATTCAAAGAATATAAGACAATAATATATCCAAGGCTTTAAGTGCATGCTGAAACACCATATCATTATGAGACACGCTGTATATCGGGGAACTCCGAATTAATTTCAACCACCTGGGCTTCTTCAATGTGCACCTAAATCTAAACAAACGAGTTTCCTTTCATTGCCTGCTATCGAAATGCAAATGCCGCTCCCAGTAAACGAACCCGCGCCATCGAGCTTAGCAGCACGACACCTTTCGTGCTAAGCTTCTGTGGCAGGTATAACGTACTTTCCGTGGGTTAACGAAGAGAGGCATATCGTGTGTGATGGTTGGCAATTATGATGTATATGGCAAACGATGAAAAACGTGCTGCAGCTCAGGACAGGGCAAAGATGATTTCAAATTGTATCGCGACACCATACGAGATACTCATACAAAAAGTAGTTGAGATACAGATACAAGACACTACCGCAATAATTGTATCCGATACGATACTTGCCAATTGTCTCTTATGATACCTCGATACATTCGCAAAATATTTATTATATATCTATATGACACAGCAGCAAAAGCCAATGTACAAAAATGTCTGCTTAAAACGTCTTAACTGCGACCAATTTTGTTTCATTTGACTGAAATGCCTGTTAGTATCTTAAAAGTTTTGTCTTTCTTCCTCAAAGTACCGAAACAACTTACCGGGGCTTGTTTAGGTTGCTTAACAGTACATCTCTTAATACACTTCGCTGACAGTGGTTCTTCCTTGTCTTTTTGTAATTGATGGGAGTCGCTGCTCAGCTTGCCGACCAGCGAGCGGGTTGCCATCTAATCACAAGAACTTCAATATGAACCTTCGCATGATGGCGCAAATACCGGCGTGGAGTTTTACCTTGGCCGTATACTATCACCACGCAACCTGATCACCGGACTGGTGTATAGCAGCAACCAAGCTGGAAGCTACATTTTTGGTGACGAATAGTGTATACCTAGGGGACACAAAACTGCAGTGGCTGCTCATATCCTATGTATCTGCTGGTTTAAAGCGTTCGTTATCAATATGCTCCCTAACATGCGATCTTTGAACAATTTTTCTTCAACGAAAGAACATCTGCAACCCGGAAACGTCTCAGACGTATTGTATTGTCACGTGGTATAGTGACAATTAAGGTGGCTGCAGTCAAAATGTAGAAACTAAACTCTTTACTGAACTAACCTAAGGTAAGACAATAGAAAATTCATTGCCTTTGGAAGATTGCCTGAAACGACTCCTTGGGACACTCATGAGAAAAATGGAGACATTGGTATAAATTTTCCTCGAATCCCCGATCTGACATCTTTAGGGTGGCTCCTAATAATTTCCATTATTATAACGCAAACTCATTTTTGTTACTTTATTAAGCGGTAAGCAGAATGTTGGTACTCTATAGTGAAGACCCACCACGGTGATCTAATGGTTATGGTGCTCGACTACTGCCCGGAAGGTCACGGGATCGAATCCTGGCCGCAGCAACCGCATTTTAGATTGGAGGCGAAAATGCCTGAGGTGCATGTACTTACATTTAGGTGAATGTTAAAGAACCCCAGGTGGTCGAAATTTGTGGAGCCCTCCACGACGTATCTCATAATCATACCGTGGTTTTTGAACGTTAAAGCTCAAATATTATTATTATTACTGTATAGTACTCAACGCACGCCCACATAATTATATATTTGTTCTCAAAATCGTCTTGACAGAACAGTAATCTCAAATGAAGTACAAATGTGTAAACAGTGGCAGAAGTAAACGCAGACATTTAAAAGCAACAATAAAGCACAGGGCTTATTTTGGCAGCACCCCTATCGAAAACTCTCATATGACACATATGCCTCGTATCCAATTATAGCACTCTGAAACGCGGTTCCGAAAACACAGCGCCGTTTAGTAATGCATCTCCGCCATGATGATGATGATGATGATGTGCCTCTACACATGGCTCATACCCACACTGGGGAATTGGCCAAGAATTGTAGATATGAAGATTTAAAGTTTTCACTACTGAGTTAACACAAAAGACAAGCAAACAAAAAAGAACGAGTGCAATAATTATTTGTACATTCATGCCAGACTTCTCATCCTAACTAGAAATTAGAATAATGAAAATAATGTGTTACCGAACTTCTTCTTTTTTATTGTTCTTTTTCTTATTGATTCATTGATACTACCGGAACACGTTTGCAATTAGGAACTTAAAAACGCATTCGTTTTGTTTCATGAAGGAAAGCACTAATAGCATCAAAAACATCTCCGCCCTTGTTCCGACTACTACTTCTTTCTCCTCAGCTGACTACCCACTACCAGTTCATGTCCCAAGTGTGTCGTGCCACAAGAAGAAGAAAAGTATGCCACAGATGGGCCTATCCTGCAGACAAATGACCGTGGACACTTGAAGAAAAAAAAGCCGCCAGATCCCGCGCATTGTGGGAATCGATGTAATGCGAAGCAGCCAGAAAAGAGCTGCATAAATCGTCTTGTATGTCATTGAGGAAAATGCGTGTCATGGTTTTCATGTTAACTCCTATTATTTATGTTCGTCACACAGTAACGTCGCGCAATACCAACTTCGGGGTAGATCGAGCTAGCGAAACGGCCGCCAGCACACCATGAGCGTGGCACGTAAGTCATGCTGTACATGACACGTGTGTCATGACTTTCGTGTTAACTCGATATATTTATGTTCGTCACACAGTCACGTCGCAAGATACCAATTTTAGTGTATATAAATCTAGCGAAATGGCTGTCAGCGCACCATGAGCGTGGCACGTAAGACATGCTGTACATGACATGCGTGTCATGATTTTCGTGTTAACTCGTGTGCTATTTATGTTCGTCACACAGTCACGTCACGCAATACCAATTTCGGGGTAGATCAAGCTACCGAAACGGATGCCAGTGCACCATGAGCGTGGCACGTAAGTCATGCTGTACATGACATGCGTGTCATGATTTTCATGTGAACTCGTGTTATTTATGTTCGTCACACAGTCGCGTCGCAAGATACCAATTTTGGTGTATATAAAGCTAGCGAAACGGCTGCCACCGCACCACGAGCGTGGCACGTAAGTCATGCTGTACATGACATACGTGTCATGATTTTCATGTTAACTCGTGTGTTATTTATGTTCATCACACAGTAACGTCACGCAATATCAATTTCGCGGTAGATCAAGATAGCGAAACGGCCGCCAGCGCACCATGAGCGTGGCACGTAAGTCATGCTGTACATGACATGAGTGTCATGATTTTCATGTTAACTCGTGCGTTATTTATGTTCGTCACACAGTCACGCCACGCCATACCAATTTCGGGGTAGATCAAGCTAGCGAAACGGCCGCCAGCGCACCATGAGCGTGGCATGTAAATCATGCTGTACATGACATGCGTGTCATGATTTTCATGTTATGACTTGTCATTGATGTTCGTCATACAGTCATGTTACGCCATACCAATTTTGGAGTACATTCGATTAACAAAGCGACCAGGAGAGCACGAAGTCGTAGGCGGCTGGATAGATAGATAGATAGATAGATAGATAGATAGATAGATAGATAGATAGATAGATAGATAGATAGATAGATAGATAGATAGATAGATAGATAGATAGATAGATAGATAGATACGCTCAAGGTCGCAGAAGTTCGCTAAGAAATGTTTCGCTTTTAAAATGATCAGACGGAGCTTGTCAGAATGGGTGCCGGCTTGATCCTTTCGATGCTGACTGTGTCTTCATGCCCATTACGGAGGATTGTGAAATGATGTTGAGAACGCTTGATGACTGGGAAAGGACCGTCATAGCGAGGCTGAAGAGCACGGCGAGACGCATCAACATGAACAAAAACGTGTGAAGATGTTTGTAGGTTTGCCGGCAGAAAAACATCGTTCTTAGTGTGAGCTGAAGTTTGTGATGGTCGCAAGTTCTGCATGAAGATCCGCAGACGCTGGGCGAAAGAAGATGGATCCGAAACACTCTGCGTAGTAACGGGGCTGACGAGGTCACCAGGCAAACGGAGTGTGCAGCCATAAACCATCTCTGCTACAGAGCAGGCAAGTTCTGGCCGAAGTGTTGAACGAAGGCCGAGTAGCACGATGGGTAGGTGTGATACCCCATCTTCGGCGTGAGGCTGTGAGGCGAGTGCTGATTTAGATGACGATCGAGTCTCTCTACAATGCCGTTTGATGCTGGATGATACGCAGTTTCGCGAATGCGCGCACAACGCAGTAGAGATGTGACAGAGGTGAAAAGCGCTGACTCAAACTGTCTGCCTCGATCAGAAGTCAACGTTGATGGTACACTGAAACGGCTAATCAGGTAGCAAGAAAGGTACGAGCAACTGTTTCTGCCGTGATGTCAGGCATTGGAGCTGCTTCAGGCCACCTAGTGTACCTGTCAGTACACGTAAGCAAATACGTATATCCCCGGCATGGAGGTAAAGGTCCGACAATGTCCAAATGAATGGCGTCGAAACGTGCATCAGGGAGAGAAAATTTTCCCCATGGAGGCTTGGTGTGCCGCTGTACCTTAAACCGCTGACACGCTGTGCAAGTGCGAACCCAGTCACGAATGTCAGCGCGTATGCGCGGCCAGACGTAGCGTTCAGTGACCAGGTGTTGCGTAGCTCTTACGCCTGGATGGCAGATGGAGTGGAGGGTGTCAAAAACAGCATGACGCAGATGTGAAGGAACATAGATACATTGTAGGAGTGTAGATAGCTGGGCCAGTTAGTATGGATATAGCACTCTGACACGCGGTCCCAAAAACACAGCGCGGTTTATTAATGCATCTCCGCCATCGTAGTAGTAGTATCCTCTACTGCATGGCTCATACCCAATCAGGGGGATTGGCCAAGATGTCATTTTATGCAAAAAAAGTTTTTAAAAGTATTTTGAGTATTGAATACTTCTTTCTCCTCAGCAGACTACCAGATCATGTCCCAAGTGTGTCGTGCCAGAAGAAGATGAAAAGTATGCCATGTAATAATCACAGAAGGACAGCTAAGAAAGCATTTTCTAAGCAGGAAAATTATTATTTAAGAAGCTCTTTGAATATATAGACAGCATGAGAAAAAGAAAGATACGGTGCACCGAGATATCTTTTGTTAGGTAAAGGCTATTAGATCGAGTTTCGGTATCGGTGGAGCTACAGTTCTTAGGACCTGATTTGCGTATAAGTCGATGTAATCGCATGCAAAGCAAATTTACATCTTCGAGGTCCTTCAAATCGCTGGTGTGTGAAAGCCATGAGACTCAAGGCAGCTTCGTTCTTGCTTGCTTCAGATTTCGTAACGAAGCACCACGCAAGAGAATCTTTAATAACAACACGAAAGCGGCATAACAATTTGCGTAACAGACGCGGCACTCATGGGAGTACGCGACGGTGGACCGTGGTTAAGAGCAAATGTCATGGATCTGACACCAACTAAAAATAAAAAAAATAATCAAGAAAACAAAAGCTACGTGAGGTGGGTGTAGACATTTGCGCGCTTGTTTGTGTCGAGACTGCGCGAGCACTGCCACGTGACTTCGCTCCAGCAATAGGGACGCGCTGACCTCATTGCCTGCACACACTAGAGGACTCTGGCAGAAAGATAAAACTATATGTCGCGGCCCTTAGATTTACCAGGTGGCTTAGTCGCGCCAGTACCAGCTTGAGAAGCTGAGTTCAGCCACCGATACTTGCTTCAATAGCAGATTGCGATAATTGGTGTTGCGAGAAGTAGTAGCTTGTATCTTAAGATACACGATCATTATTGAATGTATCGGAAATACAGCTACAGATACTCGTTTTGCGAGGCGTATTGCGATACAGATACAAGATACCCGAAGAGTACTAAGCCATTATCTAAGATACATGTATCTTCGATACTGCCCAGCACTGCTGCAGCGGTACCACGCGATACCGACAGTAAGACCACGATATGCATAAAAGAACCCAATTTACGAAATGATGCCGATCCATATTGCAAGACTTATGTGAAAGCCAAAACAAAAAATAGAATAACATTGGCGAAGCTTGTACCAAGCCGCGCAAGGCTTGAAACAGCGAAACTGCACGATTCTGAAGACTAATCTGGTTGCTTATAGGCTGTTTCTAGGCCTTAGCTAGGTGATGCAGGTTGTTTCTAGGTTGCTTCTAGGTTGTTGCTAGGCTTTAGCTAGGCGATGCTAAGTTGTTTATACGTTGACTTTCTGCGCAGGGAGGTTCGACCTAAGTTACAGACAGTCACAGATAAGACATGGTTGTCCAAACTCCAGAGCGAGAAACGCGCCCTCAAGCCGCGTTCGCACCTCTCATAGATCTACGGGCACGTCGTCGTTGACGTAGGCCTTCCATCGCTTCGGGGTCTCCTCGCAGCCGTCGTTGCCTTTCCCATTCCCTAGAATTTTCTCGTTGTACGTACACGGGGTCTACGGCTCGCCGCCATTGCTGAGCAGCCATTTGTTTGGCTAACTGTTGCCTCCTTCATTTTTAGTGGACCAGTGGTGAGTAGTGGGATTTACCCAATTTCTGTGGCACATACTCTTTTCTTCGCAGTCATTTCTTGGGCCAACTGTTTGCGGGCACATACCCGTTTATGATGATGATAGTTTCCTAGATCGACTCAAAAATAGTGATGTGCCAAACAGCTTCGCTGTTAAAAATTGGGGGACGCTTAAGCTTCGCCTTTAAAAGTTGAACGCGATAGCGATATCCAGTCCCATCCTCGTCGCGCTCTGCTTCGCTTGTAATCATGTTCAGTCGCTCAGCCAGCCACACACGACACACGCAACACGCACACGAAAGGTAAAGGTTTCCGCCCTCTTCAACAGCACTTTTATGACAACAGTGTGCCCACTACGTGTGTTATAAAGAATGCGCGCACATGCCCCGCCACGGTGGTCTAGTGGTTATGGCGCTCGGCTGCTGACCCGAAGGTCGCGGGATCGAATCCCGGCCGCGGCGGCTGCATTTTCGATGGACGCGAAAATGTCTGAGGCCCGTGTACTTAGATTTAGGTGCACGTTAAAGAACCCCAGGTGGTCGAAATTTCCGGAGCCGTCCACTACGGCGTCTCTCATAATCATATGGTGGTTTTGGGACGTTAAACCCCAGATATTATTATTATTATTAGAATGCGCGCACAAACGTTTGTGCCCTTTTGTAAGGGGTGGCGTGCTTTAAACAAGCAGCAATTACGCGCGCGACACTTTTTCGAAATTCCGATGCACGTACTACGTGTTCGTAAGGGAATACGCTGATGTGGTCGGGGGTCTGCCCATAGGACCGGGTAGCAGCCAGGACTCAGGGAAAAGTCGAGATGAGGAGCCGGAGCTAATCACAAGAAGGCTTATTTACATGATGATAATGTAGCGTGTGGTAGCGTCTTGACGCTCGAGCTATAAAACCTGGACCTTCCCAGGATTCCGTGTTGGAGAAAACAATCAAGTCCAGGATAGTCAAATCAACACGTGGTCTTCATCTCCACCCCTAAAGGAAAAATCAAGCGCAGCCTCCTTCCCACCCCATGCGGCGTTGGACCCTCCTCGCTGACTGCTTCGCATGAAATCGATTACCACAATGTGAGGAATATTCCGCAATTTTTATTTCTACGGATTTATTGCACCTTTTATAGCGCTTTTATTTCGGGGTCACGAGAAGGTGAACATCTCCGCAATAGCGTTACATCGCTAGAAGCTAGCGCCATAAAACTCCATGGTTGAACCCTTCTCTGGAACGCAGTCGTCAGGTGGTTTCAACGTGACGATTTTCGTCTTTTTGAAGCGTTCTTCAGCGTCTGAAATGGGCCGACGGAAAGCGCTACTCGCGACCACCGAAACCTTTATTTTGCGATAGATTTTTTGAAAGTGGAAATTTCACTGGCGTGTGCGATCTTCCATATAGGCTTGACATTTGGCCCTAGAATGCTTTAATTCCACAACCACAAAATATTTCAACGAAGTGTTCATAGAAAGTGTTCTGCTGTTACGTGTGTTTTCTATTGCCGGTATAACGCATGCATATGCTTCAGATATATTCACACTCTGCGAGCTTGGGTGCTTAGCACAAACAAATGAAAAAAAAAAAAATGTGGCTGTTTAACCCAGTCGAGAAGACATTTGATTTTTTCACTGGGTCCTTCGTTTGAAACCCACGACGGCCAAGAAAATTTATTTTGTTCGATACAATTATTTCTTTAGAGCGGTTCAACTTACCTTAGAAAGGGACAGGCAGACAGACACAATTTTCGTGTTGTCTACGCGTAGAAGTGTTTCTGCATTCTGCAACGTGTACGCTTTCTGCAACGCTTTCTGCAACGTGTACAGAGAGGGTGAGAGTGCACGAACATGTCGATGAGTCGCAGGGCTAATGGCCTAGCTGGTACCCAATGTCGTAATCATTCGCGTATAACACCGATGTACAATCTTTGTTTTGTCTATCGTTGGGTCGCTGATGAGCTACTGTAGAGCGTTACACCAACGACGTCTCGTATGACGATTCTCGTACGACGCTTTGATAAACCCGCTTCGAAGGACTTTTGTGAGCTTTGGGGAGCTATGAATTGATTGCCATAATGCAAAGTACGTCCAGGTTTTCAAATGCGAAACATTTCTTAGCGAACCAAAGGCACTTTGACCGTTTCTATCTATCTATCTATCTATCTATCTATCTATCTATCTATCTATCTATCTATCTATCTATCTATCTATCTATCTATCTATCTATCTATCTATCTATCTATCTATCTATCTATCTATCTATCTATCTATCTATCTATCTATCTATCTATCTACTGTTATCATCAAGAAACTTGGTTATATAAGTGGCGATAACATGCTGCTCTTGCTGTCATTATGTTTCACTTCAAACGAGAATGCACTTTTCGTGTGCATGTCATTTAAGCTTTCTCGAAGGACTGTGCGCTTACGAAAAAGCTCTTGAAAAAATGTTTGTGCTCAGAAACAGCTCATGAGCTATCTTTTATTCCGCTATCCAGCTGAGAATTACTAACAGCAATACATCTTTAAAGTGCGTGTAAATATCCAAGCGCATTTATATCAAAGACCTGCGCTTTCGTGTCGATATCAAATCGCAATGTATTCGCGCTCATACACGCTAAATGCTCTCTAGCATTCTCATACGCAGTGATTCCACTCCTGCACCAAAATGCGCCAAATTGTATTTACTGCGCCATCCAGATAATATCGACGACAATTGAGCCAAACTGCGCCAGAGTCTCGGGTTTGAGGATTTCTATCACCGGCAGTCGCACCGCCGGCGCGTCAAAACATGTGCAGCGTCATTTTGGGGCCGTCATAGTTACAAACACGGGCCAAGAATTATTCCGCTGAATAAGCAGCGCTCGCGCATGCGTGCCGTGTAAGCTATGACGGCATGCACGGTGCCGACGCAGCTTCTGTTCTGCAAGTCGGCTTGACAGCAAAATTCGCTCTCCACAGAGGCTCGTGACGTCTAGGCCAAACGGCAGCGTGAAAGTGTGGCGGCGATTCGTCGGCGGACGTCTTCTGTTCCAGAAACGCTGCTGATAGCTCGTTTCAAGCGTCGCACGGCACGTTATGAAAGCAATGTTCAGTGATAACTGCACGCCTGCCGCTAAAATGTGAGTCACTTCTGTTTCTGGACATCGCTGAATGAAATCTGGGATCACTAGCAATAGTTACATGGAACAATATCGAATTTTCCGTGCTTCGCGTCTATGGAAGGGCACGTGAACGGTGGGAACGCATTGACACTTTTCCTCAGATATACTTTATCCATGGATCTTCATCCAAAAGAACGTTTTCGTAATTCCTTGCACCAGCACATCCGGGTTTGTAATCGCTGTTCGGTAAATGCCCCTTAAAAGGCCCTGCGCTTTCGAGCTCTGGTGGCTCATGAGCGGTATCAGGCATGGTCGCTTCGGAGCCGCGAACGCCCCTCGAAATGAATAAAAAACTGTGCGTTCGCGCTAAACGAGCGCAAAAATAAATAAATAAATAATAGCTTCGAATAAACCGAAATTTGGACGATACAGCCGTTACCTGTTGAATACGTTGAATTTGCCACCGCGAAGGTTCGCGGTGGCAAATTCAACATATACTTTCCTCATTCGGACTATTAAGGATATGACAGTGACGTCACGCTGAAATATGACAGACACTAGTTCTATTTGTAGAAGTACAGTTTAGATAGTTAGAAAAAATAACGTATTTCCGTAGTATTACAACAGATAATGCATGCTGTCTTTGCAGTCGCGAATATTCGAAGTAATTTGCGGTCGTTGATCGCGGATAAAAAAATGTGTCACAAATACGACTTTTTAGCTAGTCGAGCATAAAATAGTGAATTTCAGCGAATGCCAGCAGCTAAGTTTGAGGCACCGACGACGGACATGAAAAAGCATCCTGATTTGGCACTGGGAGAAGGGGAGACATTAAGAGTGGTGGATATATGTTTCCGATTCTTCTTTGTTGCCAACTGAGGGATATTTTTCACTGTTATTGTCTCGCATAGTCACCCGAATACAGCATTACTACTTCGTCTTTCAAGGAACACGTCGATCGCGGTGTGCGGAGTCTTTACGAGCGTAGCCAGTCAACCGCGATGGTACACCGGTTACGGTACTCGGCTGCTGACCGAAGTTCCCTAGTTCGATCCCAGCCGCGGCGGTCGCATTTTGATGGAGGCGACATGCTAGAGACCCGTGTACTCTACGATGTCAGTGCCTGTTAAATAACGCCACATTGCCGAAATTTGTGGAGCTCTGCTACGGCGTGCCTCATAATCATAACGTGGTTTCAGCACGTTAAACCCCAGATATTCTCATTGTTAAGAAGCGTAGCTTTCGCACGGAGAGAGAAAGACTGCACACGCACGTAGATTTAAAAAAAACGGGCCAACTCACGGCGTGGATGAACTCAAGACGATGAACTCAAAACGAACTCAAAACTTCGTCGGCACGGCGTCATTAGCCAGAGCCGCCTTTCGTGTTGTGCTCACAAGAACGTGCCCTTTGTACACTGCTTCCCACGTCTTCGTTACGTAGCTCGGCTCGAAGTGCTTCTCGCACACGTAATCAGTCGACTGCAGCACGCGGTCCTTGCGCGGAATCGCATGGCGCCAAACATTCAGGCGTTCCGCATCTCGGGGTGCAGAAAAATAGACTTTTCAGTGCAGGTCTTGTACGCAGAGTTGCACCGCGGCACAAAAGGCTTTTAGCCCATTTCACGGCTTTCTCATTCGAATAGCATGACCTGCCATCGCACAAAAAGAATTAAACGAGGAAGCAAAGTGGCGACAACTGCTTCGTCACCGTGGCTTTGTCAGAAGAGAGACCGGCGCGCGCCGCTGTGAGCCTCTTGACTGCCCCTGCCATCTCGCGGCGTAACGGCGCGGAGGAACCGAAGTTCGACGCAGCGAGCGCATGGCGCCGGTGCTGCGTCGTTCCACCTGTACTTCTAACACCGTGCTCGCGAGTACTAGGGTTCCGATTCGAATTTTTTATGAGCGAATCTCCTTAGGCCCGGACTCCAGCGTCGCCGTTGAAGCTCCCTTCTCTTAAGCATCGCTTTGGGTTACAGTGGTGTGGTGCAACCTAAAGTTGTTGGTATGGGTTGCAGTGGTATGTGAGCCGCCCGCACATGGCTGCTGAAAGCGCGCGGACCAGCAATCGCGACCGCGTCCCTAGAATCGAAGTTCAACGTTGCCCCCCCCCCCCCCGAACCCCTCGCGTCTTTTCACGCACGTTCAAGGCGGACGGGGCGTTTTCTCTCTGCTTCGACAGCAGGCTTCCCGAAGATGGGCCGGTTTGTTTGATCTCTGCTTCAGCCGCGTTCTTCGGCCCCGCTCGCACGCTTTTACTCCTGGTAGAACATACGATGCGCGGGGGGATGCTATCAATTTGGAGAGTTGCATGCAGGATTTCATGAAGAACGGTCGCATCGTCCGCGACGCCCTGGTTCTCTCCTCGTGCCTCTCGCTGATCGACGCCCCGTGACGGCTGCCTCGACCGCCATGCCGTGCGCCTCTCATCGACGGGGCCTTTGCCGCCTCGTCACCGACGTGCATCGTGCCCCTGGCTGAATCGTGGTCCCGTCCCTGAACTCTTGTAACCGGCTCCCACCCCATATTTCCTATCTCTTTCTTCTCCGTCGCTGTGCCCTTACTTCTATCCTTTTTCTTTCTACTATTCTTTTTATCGTCATCCCCCTACCCCTACAGGGCGCTTAGCCGTGTCGCCTATAGGCAGACAGAAATTAGCGTCCTTTTCCTTTTCCTCAACAACCACTATATATATGCTATCAATTTGGACTTTAAACGGGACATGACGGCAAACCCGTCCAGAGTGTCCATATAATTGCAATCGCAATAACATACACTCTCTAATATTAGTAAAAACATGCCTCCTGGTCGGAGCAGCCTCAATTGCGTTTTAATATGCGCAGCTGTCAGTAGCAAGCCCGTCGCTAATGACCCACTTTAAAGCGGCTACGCCATGTTACACGTCCGCCCGTCGCTCTCCAGCGTCAATAGCTGATAGTTAAAAAAACTCAGTTTCGCTTAAGAGCGAAGCAATGAATGCGATACCAACAAACTGTATTGTTATACGAAGTAAGGCTAGCAGCTAACTCTTTTGGATCCGATCTCTCCTAACTCAACAATACACTGGTTTAAGGGAGTATGACCGCTCCAGGAACCGAAGCAGTTTTCGTCCTGTGAGTTCTCTAAACGCGAAGTAAGCGTTGAGAGCACAGCAAGCCGTCTCCTGATGCCTCGAGATAGCACGCGTGCCAGCGACTGCACCCTTCTAGCGATGCAGTCCTCCCCACTCTGCCCTTGGCGCCCCTTCATGCTCCTCACGAATGACGGGCGGGTCGTTTCCTCTCTGCTCGATCGAGCAATCGACGGCAGGCCCGCACACGGCAAGATGTTATAGCATGCACTCTCCGTGCGAGTGAGACGGCCGGCTCGTTCAACTTCCGCTTAAGCCGCGTTCGTCGCCAGCGCTCACGTTTGTTTAGCCGCGGACAGAATTCGCGGGGTCATATTGTCAATTTGGACTTTATAAGAAAAATTACGGCGACGGCGAAAACACGTCGAGAGTGACCATGTAATAAAATAAAAAAAAAATTAAGGAGCCATTCCACTCTGTGAAGTGGATAATAAGCGAAGCTGTTTTGCGCACGGCAGCGAGGTGACAAGGAGGAGGACAGTTTCATACGTAAGGCCAGGCTGTTAACGGCCAGGCTGTTAACGCTCAATACGCAATAATAATGCAAACGCCTTATGCTTCATCACACACGAAAATTGTCCGTCGGGGGCGTCAATCAACTTATGCAAAAAATAATCATCACGTAATGGCGTCATCATGACGTCATGGGTCGTCAAAACTTGTGACGGCATCATGACGTCATGGATCGTCAGAACTTGTGACGTCATCATGGCGTCATATATCGTAATGTCGCGTGATGACGTGATCACATGACGTCGTCGCTTTGCACTGCTTCCGTGATCGGTGCGCCGATCTGGGAGGTAGTGGAAAACCTTGTGATGTGCAGAAATAAAACTTGCAGAGCGGAAGAGGGAAGATCAATACAGCGATCGAGAAGAAAAAGAGCCTGGCTTTCGCGGAAACATACAGCGCGACTTGGACGAAGACCGGAGACACATAAAACACAGACGAGCGCCGACTTACAACTGAGTTACAACTGAAGCCGATTTCTTATCTCTAGTTTAAACTAGAGATGAGAAATCGGCGTCAGTTAGTTAAACCGACAGCCTGCTTGCACTCTTAGCGAACACCGAGCAATACAAAACCAAAAGCACGCAAAATCAATAAAAGATGACTATGAACGAATCAAGATAATTCAGAACAACACGGCGCCGGTGTGACACCAATGAGGTAAATAGTTCGTTTTTCACAGTGCGTGGTTGTCACCCCGGCGCCGGGTTGTTCTGAATTAGCTTTATCCCTTCATAGTTATTTTTTATTGATTGTGTGTGCTTTTGATTTTGTATTGCTCGGTTTTCGCTAAGAGCGCGAGCAGGCCGTTGGTTTCACAAACTGACACCGATTTCTGATCTCTAGGTTGTTATTTGACTGGTTCATCCTCACGTGCTTTTCCGTGGTTTGTTGGTCACTGTTCTTTTAGATACCTACTTCACTCTTCACCAGGACAATCAGATATTTCGCGCCCTGCGCGTGTTCGGCTTCGTTTTTGTTGGCGCGTTGTCTGAAGTGTAATACCTTGTGCCGTCTTTGCATCAAAAATCAGTTCGCTTTGTGTGATATAGGTGCGCATAAACGTTGGAATTTTGTCCTGCTGTAGGCATGTGAAATTTTTCGTTGTTTTGCTTACAACACCATTCGGCTCTTTCTCGTCTTCTTTTTATCTTGCTCATCTGTGTAACGGTTGATATAGGCTGGTTTGGTGCATACAAGATGTGGGAATCGCCACCCCATAACGGCACGTGCTGCGCAGTAGGGGTGCGCGCGTCGCACATGTCGGCTACAAAAGCGCCGGCCGACAAGATGCGGGGGCAGTTGCCGGCGAACAGTCGAGAGGTGTGCGTGTGTGCGCGTCGTGCGGTCCGCCGGGGCCAGGGTTAGCTGGACCGGCGCGGAAGTGTTGTCGGAAGTTTGCTTTTATGTATTTGTAGTTGTTGCCCTAACAGTTTTAAAGTTTTATTAATAAATGGTTTGTTGAGCTACGTTGACGAGCGGCCGAAATTCATTGGAGTGGACGGGGAACCCCACAAAGAAGACCTGTCGAAGTGCAAATAAACTCAGTTGTAAGTGCGCGCTCGTCTGTGTTTTATGTGTATCAGGTCTTCGCCCAAGTCGCGCTGCATGTATCCGAGTATGTACCAACTCGCCCAAGATAAAGTATTACTGGCTTTCTCCTTGGAGTAATCTTAGTGCAATACATTAGGGACAGTGGGACTTTTTAGCATTGAGGCACTGTTGCACGACATTGCGTTTGTCTATCACGTCTGCTGATAACCGCATAGAAGTATTTAAAGAGTTATTTCGTAAAGTACAATTTTATTGATACGGTACTCTGTGTATTTGACAGTGTCAAAAATAATCACCGAAGAGGTCCAGACCAGTCAACTGCATGAGCCCTTATTTTTGCATTATTGAGTGAAATATGGAGTTTTCCTGAGATGATTTTTTTCATAGGATTCACAATGAATCGAAATATTTCTAGCATTTGATAACGTTACACACGCCACAATACTTCGACAGGTTAACGCCTTAAATCTGGGATCTCGGACGTATAACTACATTCGCGACTTCCTCACGAACCGGCAAGCCGCGGTTAAAGTGGGCCCACTTACATCATCTGAGATATCCATAGGAAGTGCGGGAACGGCAGGGCTCGGTGATATCTCCTATATTATTCAACCTAGCTCTTCTCGGCTTACCCTCACAGCTGTCAATGATTCCCGGGCTTCATCACAGCATCTATGCCGATGATATTACGCTCTGGATATGTAACGGCAGCGACGGCTCTATAGAAGAACGACTACAGGAAGCGGTAAATGTAGCAGAACGATATCTCCACGGGACAGGGCTCTCTTGTTCGGCGGAGAAGTCCGAACTCCTCCTATACCGCCCCACACTCAAAGGCAGACCCCCCAAACAGTATAGTCCTACATGCTCATATGCAGACATTACCCTGAAAACGGTGGACGGCCGTATCATACCGACAGTCGATAAAATACGGGTTTTGGGACTTCTTATTGCAAGCAAAGGCACAAATGGTGAATCAATCCGTAAATTAGAAGCGAAAGTCGCACACACGATGCGCACACGACAGTCGCGCACACGATTAAACGAATCACTAACAAACATCAGGGCATGAAAGAAGGAAGTATTCTTCGGCTCATCCACTCATTCGTGCTTAGCCATATTACCTATGTCGCTGCCTACCACCGATGGTTCGCGGCAGAAAAAAACCAAACTCAAGGGGCTCACTAGACGAGTTTACAAACAGGCGCTAGGGCTTCGGCAGAGTGCCAGCACGGAACTCCTCCTCCAACTAGGCCTTCATGACACCCTTGAAGAAAAAATTGAAGCGCAACAGATCTCGCAGTACGAGCGCTTGTGCAATACCAAAGCCGCCCGCCACATTCTCGACAGTCTTGGCATTTCTTATCACACACAAGACGGTAACAAACACGACATACCACGCGATATCCATACTAAACTCATAATACCACCATTGCCAAAGAACATGCATCCTGAACACAACAAAGGCAGAAGAATCAGTAGAGCCAGAGCTATGCTCCAAAGTTTTGGTCGCAATGAGGAGGCCGTGTTTGTCGATGCAGCGCGCTATCGAGACTGTCGCCGTTTTGCTGTTGCGGTTGCAGATCATACGCACAAATGCATGACCATTGCTTCGATCAACACAAGGCACGTGGAAACAGCTGAGGAGGTAGCTATCGCGCTGGCCACCGATGCCCAATATATTATCAGTGACTCATAAACCGCAGTACGAAATTTCGCAAATGGTAGGATCTCTCCAGTGGCGTTGCAAGTCCTTACTAAAAGCAAAACTCGCTCTGACGAACAAAATGCACACATCCTCTGGTTTCCCGCCCACACACCCGTCGACCGCACGGATGTCAATCTTAACGAGCTGGCGCACAACGTGGCTCGAGGTCTCACGTTCCGAGCTGCGTCTGCGGTTGACACTACCCGAAAGGACTCCCTTGTGAACGAATGGGAGTGGGGGGATCGACTAATCAAATTCAGCGATATTACCCAACAATATAAAATTCAGCGACGGGAATACCCCCCGCCCCACCCCAAACTTAGCCGGGCCCAGTTCATTCAATGGCGGCAATTACAAACAGGCACCTACACTAATCCCGTAATTATGAAGCACATTTACCCTGATTTGTATACAACCAACTCATGCAAGTATTGCACCAATAGGGCCACACTAGCGCATATTCTCTGGGAGTGTCCAGCACTAATTGGCAAAACTAGGGACGCGGCCTCCAATGAGGACCTTCGGGTGCGTTGGTGGGCCGCGCTGCTCAGCTCAGGACTAGGCAATCAACTCTGGGCGATCCAGCAGGCGAAGGAAGCTGCTGAGAGACATGGTCTCTCGGCCGGCTCCTAGGCGGGAACCCAGCCCGGAAACCTGCAGGAACTTAATAAAGTTATTCACTCACACTCACTTCATAAGAGCCCCATGATAATTATTCAGGTGCTTGAATGTTAATGCAATTGGCTTCTCTAGGTGCACTCCGACGTGTAAAATTAGCTACTGCAGAGTGCACCCACATGCAAAATTATCTGCTCCAAAGTACTCCAAGATAGATATTTTTGCTGCTCCGAATATTGCTCAATATCAGAAGTCCTCGGTAGCATCACCGCATACAGATTCCACACTTAAGAAAGTGCCCCTTTGTGCTCCAATATGAATTTTTGCGTAGTGCACGGCCACGCATGGATGCTCTGAAAATAATACTTTGGCGCCCCTTGTATATTCTATACAGGGTGTTTTTTTAGACAAGACAGATTTTTTATAAAAATCCTATGACAGTAAGGCTCCTGCCGTTTTTGCACACGAACTCCACGTCGAGGCGGAAATACTTTGCCGCATTTAAA
This sequence comes from Rhipicephalus sanguineus, assembly GCF_013339695.2. NCBI lineage: Eukaryota > Metazoa > Arthropoda > Arachnida > Ixodida > Ixodidae > Rhipicephalus > Rhipicephalus sanguineus. The sequence continues at coordinate 70,731,145 of NC_051178.1, read as the reverse complement.
ATGACACTGTTCTGAAAATTAACAAACACTCTTTAATTAACTTTTTAATTATGGACTAGAGTGCCGGTGTTAGTTGTAGTGCGTGCCAATTTACGGCATACCTATTTTTTTGGAAATCACAAAAGTAGCACGTAGTTCGAGGTATTCACCACCGAATTTCAAGGGTGAAATCGAAGCTGATCGCGCACGGTGCGCACGAAGCGCGACTGTTCTGCTACGTCAGACCGGAACTACCCGTCACATGGGAGTGACGAAATTTTAATGAAGGTGCGCCGTGGCCGTATGTTTTCTTGAAAAGCTGCAAGTCATCTCACTTGTGCCCGCGCATCGCCTTACTTTTGCGCGTAGTGTTTGGTGCTTATCTGTTTCTTTCGAACTGTGCACAAGAAGACTGCAGTATCAACTTTTCTTTGTCTGGGAAGCATGGGACTCAGAGGCGGCCACTGCGGCGCTTCTTCTTGCAGACAGGGAAAGTAGTTTTTCGTGCCTCTTTATACTTTAAGAAAGAGATAGATAGGCACCACCCATCGCACGCAAACATTAAGCTGCCTACCAGTGCGCCGCTGAGCTAGCCAACTGAATAAAACTAGGGACAGCGACATAATTTTATGTCTCTGCCAGAGCCCTCTAGTGAGGGCAGGCGATGAGGCTGCGCGTCCCTATTCGTGGAGCAGAGTCACGTGGCAGCGATCGCCCAATTTCGACACAACCAAGCGCGTGTACGTCTACGCCCAGCCCACGTAGCTTTTGTTTTCTTGATTTTTTTCTTTTTAGATATGTCAGGTTCATGACACTTGCTCATAGCCAATGTTCTGCGCCGCGTACTCCCATGAGTGCACCATCTATCACGCAAATTCTTACGCCGCTTTCGTGTCGTTATTGAATATTCTCTTGCGTGCTGCTTCGTTACGAAATCTGAAGCATGCAAGAACGAAGTTGCCTTGAGTCTGATGGCTTTGACACTCCAGCGATGTGAAGGACCTCGGGGATGTAAGTTTACCATATATGCATTGAAATTGACTTATGTGGAAATAAGATTCTAAGAATTATAGCTCCACCAATACCGATGCTCGATCTAACAGAACAAGCCTTTACCTAACAAAAGATTTCTCGCTGTACTGTACTGTTTTTCCCTGCTATCTATATATTGAACTAGTTTTTAAAACCACAATTTTATTATTAGCACAAATGACCTTTTAGCTGTCCTTCTTTTGCATTCGATACATTACCTAGATGTCTTTACTGTTTCTGCAGGCGTGGTACGTCGCTGAAATATCTCTTTTTCAACGTGCTGCCAAAAGAAGCTCTCTGCTTTATTGCGACTTTTAAATCTCAGCCCTATTTCTGCTACTGTGAACACATTTACACTTCACTTCGGCTTACTGTTCTGCCACGGCGATTTCGAAAACAAATATATAATATGTGGGCATGCCTTGAGTACTATACAGTAAGAATAACATTTGAAGTTGAACGTCAAAAAAACGTGTTATGATTATGAGGGACTCTGTGGATAGCTCCGGAAATGTCGACCACCTGGGTTTAAGCTGCATCTAAATCTCACTATACGGGCCTCAAGCCTTTTCGCCTCCATCGAAAATGCGGCCGCCACGGCCAGGGTTTGATCCCATGATCTTCGGGTCAGCAGTCGAGCACCATTCCCACTGGACCACCGTGGCGGGTTTTGAGTATACAGTACCAAACATTCTGCTTACCGCTTGATAAAACAGCGGGGTTGACGTTGTATTATAATAACAGAAATTATTTGGAGCCATATTAAAGACGTCACATGGGGCATTCAAGAAACATTTATACCAAATGCTTCGTTTTTCTCATGAGCATCCCAACGATTCGTTTCAGGCAAGTTTCCATAGGCCATGAATTTTCTATTCCCTTAACTTAAGTTACAATACATTATTTCTGAGACGTTTCCGGGTTGCGGATGTTCTGTCGTTTAAGAAAAAATCTTCAAAGATGGCACGTTAGTGAGTATATTGAAAAAGAACGCATTACACCAGCAGATACGTAGAACATGAACAGCCATTGCAGTTTTATGTCCCCTGTGGATACACTATTAGCCACAAAAAATATCGCTTTATTCATGCTGTACACACTTCCGGTGATCAGGTACTGCGTAGTGGTGGTTCACAGACAAGGTAAAACTCCACGCCGGTATTTGTACCATCACGCGAATGGTTCTTATTGAAGTTCTTGTGATTAGATCGTAACCCGCTAGCTGGTGGCCGAGTTGAGCAGCGAGTCCCATCAATTACAAAAACAAGCAAGAACCGCTGTCAGCAAACTGTATAAAGAGATGCCTGTTAAGTATCTTAAAGAAGCCCCGGTAAGTTGTTTCGGAATTGAACTAATGTACCTTGAGCTAGGAAGTCACAGTTTCGCCGCAACGGCGAAGTAATGAATGCCATAGCAACAAATTAGAATGTCGCACGAAGAACGCCAAGCAGCTCGATACTTGCAAAGCGTCGCTCGAGCGCAAAGAACTGACGAAAAGAACACAGGCAGAACGACCTCGAAATAACAACGGTAACAGCTCGACACTTACAGCGCGCTGCTCAAACACAAGGAAGGACACTCGAAAAGAACGCACAGGTACACATAAGACGAGCGTGAACTGTTACGGTTGTCACTTCTTCGTGTTTATCAAGGAGGTTAAAAAATCGCTGGAGTGGCGATTATTGCGCAAGAGTGAAGCCGTGGCCACCAAAGATGGCGGCTCCGCCCGCCATCTTAGTAGGGGCAAGATAAACCATCGGCGTTTGGCGAAGGAAAGCGAGCGTTTTCCTCGCACGCCTGACGAGTTTAATATGGCAACATTTACGTTTAAGATACTGTTCCAAGTGTGTCTTTGCGTTACTAGTTTTCGAAAATAAGCCTCAAAGTCATGGCAAATTTTATTGGAGATCAATCGCCAATACTCCTCTCGATGGGTTACTTTTGTTGCAACAACTATCTTTCATTTTATAATTAGCGTAGTATTTACACCAGCAAATCAAAGCCATTTGATCTATAAGTAGGCACCACCAGAAAAGAGCATGTCTCCGAAATCTTTGGTGGGCAAAAGCTGGCTTCACTTTCGCTGGCAAGGCGTTGCGAGAGCTTCCACTCCAGAATTTTTTTAAACCTCCTTGGTGTTTATGCAGCGCGCTACTACCCAACGCTCTTAGACTTCTTTTTATTTAAAACTGCGGCGCGTGGAATGACCCATCCGCGTCTTCTGCCTTGCGGTGGCGCTCGACGCATTGTTTGCTCGGCGTTCTACATCGTCAGTGGTACATCGTCAGCTGGGTACCCGGGTTCAGGATTCACCGGTTACAGGGCTACTGCAGCTCCGGTGCCGTACGGAAGATACGACGCCTACGAATCTGTGAGCACGAACTTTATGGCTATAACGCGCTACGCGGCAAGCAGTCGAAATAAAAACAGAGGTCATCGCGCATTCAGTGAGTATGTGCCACATCGAAGGTGTCAAGCGTGTTCAGGCGTCACAATGCGCTCTACAATTTTAGATACGAAGTATCTTCTAGCGGAGCTCAAAGCGGCGGTGGTGGTGATGTGCGGCGTGACCACCCTTACTGTGCATGCGCAAGCCCTCTCCACATACCTCCTCTCCACACACCTCCTTCTCACTTCCCCTCTCCTCTCCCTCTCTGAAACGCGGGCTCAGCATGCCGAAGTGCTGCTTCGCATCGCCCCATGGTCCCCTTCAGCGGGAGATGGTGTGCCCCTTTCCTGCGCAACGCCCCGATGAGCGCCAGCCCATGCGCGTCCCCTTCTCTTCTCTCTCTCCTCTCCCTATGCTCCCCCCTTCGCGCACCTGACGACCGCGTTCCCCGCTCCCCCTGTGAGATTTAACGGCAAGGCTAGAGGCAAGACACGACGCGCGTAGCGTTCCTCTTCGCGTTCCACGACGCGAGGCCGGTAGCATGCCCAACGAACGCCAACGGAACGCGATCGTGCAAGTGCTCCGGCTTCGCATCGCCTCATGGTCCCATTTAGCGGGAGATGGTGTAACTTTTTTCCCATTGTCGCTACGGTAATTCTCACGTAACACATGCATTTAAGCAGCAGCATAGCTTGAGAAGCACAAGGTCAACTTTAGGTTTCTCATAAGTATTTCACAGTATCTATAATTTCTGCAAAACTGCACAGCACGTGGCTCACCCCCTGCTTTTCTTTACCCCTTATCGCTCCTCCTCAATCGTGATAGCACCAAGTTAGTAGTAAATCTCGAACACTTACGGCATGCACTTTTTAGCGTCGCGGCTGGACGTCTGCAGTTAACGGCCATTGAAGGAAAAAGAGATGTTGTAGCTCTTATTTTATGACGTTTTTTTGTTGGCAACTTATTGCAGTTGTCTTATTGCAGTTGTCGTATTGCAGTTGTCGTATGTCCCCCGAAAAAAACACGCAGTTATAAAATGCATCATGAACGCATGCAAAGATCAGATCGCATTTCAAGTCAACTGCGTTAAAGTGTTTTTCCGGCAGGTCCTCCGAGTGTCCCTTGCATACTTATATTTCTTGCGCCATAGCGTTATTATTTTTCCTCATTTCTTGCAGCCACCTCAGCCGTACAGCTTCGGCTATGACAATGTGGACGAATTCGGAAACCGGCAGTTCCGCAGCGAGCAGGGTGACTCGAACAACGCTAAAACCGGTTCGTACGGCTATCGAGACGCGAATGGCCTCTACCGGAGGGTGAACTACGTGGCCGACGCTTACGGCTTCCGTGCCACTGTGGACACCAACGAGCCGGGCACTGCGCCTGGAGCAAGCGCTGACGCGGTCTTTAACGCTGCACCGGTCGTGTCACCCGTTCGATCAAACACTGCGCACAGTGGTATACCAGCAGCCTTTACCGCTGCGCCAACAGCGCCTTACTACGGAAGAGGCTACAATGGCTACGAAAGCTACGGATACAGCCCCTATGCTAGCCCTGCTGGAGCTTATGGGTACGCTCCGTACGGTCGTCAGGGATACGGTGCCGGTGGACCCGCGCTTGGTGGGTACGCCTACGGTGGGCAGTCTCCCTATGGCTATGGTGCAGCCGGTTACGGTGCAGGGTGCGGACGTGGTGTCTATGGCGCCCCTGCAGGATACGGAAGTTCGTCTTCGGCTCACCCTGGATTCCGTCGTCGTTAACGAATTATTGCTTTAGCATTATGTTGTAGAAGGCCACTTAAATATGGCGTTGTGAAGTTTTAATAAACCTGCCGCAAAGTACTGCAAGAAAATAAAATTACATTGAACGTGTTTAGGTTAAATCTGCTGTTTAATGTAGTTCTGTAGCCCTATCGTCGCTTAGACACCCGGGCTTTCATTTTTTCACGAATTAACGTTGAAGAAAGATGGGAGTCGATGTTTTGTTAACGAAAATGTGCGAGTGTAAGGGGTTCCAGTCATTAGTAGTTCAATGGATCGTGCAGCGCATTGGAGCCCTCTACAATCTACAACATGTTCCACCAACTTGCGCAGCACACCACCTTATTGAACTTCATTTCTTCTACAACGGGCTCCTTCCTGTCCAACCTTCCTCTGCGTGAGAGGATCGTCGCGTGGGGCAACCTCATCGCTCTAGTCTTGTCCCAGCTGTTTGGTGGCATTTGTCCATCGAAGGGTCATTGGAAACGAATTTGCAAAATACTTAAAGCGGAGTCATGGAAACAAGCTCCCATACTTGCGGATTGGCTGACAGTCAGCTGTTTCGAGTGGCAAGGCCAAGGCTGATGTGGTCGTGCGGTGCTCAATGAACAGCGGACGTCAGTAGCAGCAACAACTGAGTTCATGTGGGCTCGCGTTCTCGTTCATTTACCAAAGCGCCTCGCCAAACGGTCTGGAACGGTAGATACAGTGTTTCTAGACGGTGCGAAGGTGCATCCGTTCGTGGAAGAAATACTCATGAAAGGACAAAAACTTAGTTTACAAGCCTCAGTCCCGAAGCATGAGCTCCTGGCCACGGCTCACAGGTTGGCTGAGTTGGCGCCTAGTGAAAAAAGGGACCGTTGTCTCTCGGAAGCTGTCGAAACACTAGGCCGCGCGCCACGCAGCGCGGTTTGCAGCCGTATGGTTCTTCGCAAGGCAGCGGAGTGCGTCAGCAACTTAGGCTTGAAACTCTTACAGTGCGAATGTAGGCTTGCCGTCCTGCCTGAACAGCTCTTCAAAGAAAAAGCGAAATTAGCTATAGAGAATAATTTTAAACAGCTTCGCGGGTCACTCGCCAAGGCGAAATAAAGAGAAGTAGCTACCCTATCGGACATGGAACTTTTTTAAAAAGCCTTTCCAAAGCTGTGAAGTCATGCAAGGGTGACGTTCTTGATGTGTTCTTTTCGGCCAAGACCTACAAGGCCATGTGTCCTCTGCGAGCCATTGTCACGGAAAAGGGATGTTGGCAGCCAGGCCCGTAGCCAGGGGGGGGGGGGAAGCAGGGGCGCTAGGGGCCCTGCCCCCTCTCCCCGAAATTTCGGTGAAGTAGGTGTTCGGCGTCTTTACAAACTTTGTACGTTTTAGTTCACTGCGCAGGAATGTCCACTTCCCATGAACCAAAAAGTATCACCTTTGCATACTGTCTCGAGCACTCGGCAAATTTGTACCTGAATGGCAAAGCGCTGCAAAGCGCGAGGCCGCTGCACGAACTTGCATAGGCGTCGGCAGGGGGACGCGAAAGGGGCACTTGGCCCCCTCAAGCTGCAGCAGCACTTGCCCCCTCCCAAGCTACACCGGCACACTTCCCCTTCACCAGCCGCGATGCAGCAGGGGTTTACCCCCCAGACAAACTCCTGATGACATTCATGCGAACTTATGACATCTACGCTGCGGCGGACTCGGGTATATTAGAGAAATAATTAATTTCAACATTATGCCAATAGGTATGGCACAGCGGCGTAGCCAAATTTTTTGGGGGGGAGTGGGGAAGGGGTTATGGTTGACCACCTCAAGGAAGAAGAGGCACAAGGAAAGAGCGTCACTCGCAACTGGTGTTATTCGCAGCAGAACGGCAGCATATATATAAGCCGCTCCTATATAATATGCACGCTCTTCTGCGAATAAAGCCAGTTGCATCTCTGCGAGGGACCCTCTTTGTTTGCTCCTCTTCTTTTTTCAGGTGGTGCTTAGGCGTCTAAATTTTTCCTCGAAGTTATGTACCAACTAGCCCAACAACGAGTTCTCCTATAGACACTATTGCACCGCATGTGGTGAGACACCCGGATTTCCTCAATAAAACACCGCATCACACATTTGCAGCGAAATGGATAAGAGTTATCTGTGATATTCTTGTGCTGTGTATACATATAGCATCTAAACATCTACGTATGGGCTTCCATATTCCGAGGACTTCTGTCGCCTGGGTGTCTCAAAAAATTTGTGAAATATATTTCACGCATTGTATAAGACTATTTTCCTTGCGAATCTCGCACGCCAGCATTTTGGGGTTTTACCAGGATTATTTCGCACTTTTGTGTGCCGTGGAGTCAAATTAACGAGGTTGTGAAACGTCGAATGCACCTGTAGAATTCCCGCAGAATCAAGCATTGCGGAAATCGATTTCATTCGAAGGAGTGAGCGAGTGATCGTGCTGCTTTTCATGGCTTTGGGCTAAGTCTTTCGATATGAATCGACGTCTTTGCGTAAAATGAGTAGTTGTATGCATATCATGGGATTGCCAGGCATGTCGATTACACCGGCGTGTAAAGGGTACCTCACTGTCCAACGTAACGTCGGCACTCGCGCGTAACAGCACAGACGTCACTTTCATCGAAACGAAGTATTATCAGCGATCGTTGGCATATTCCTACTAAGACGACGAACGCGCGCAAGACTGCTGACCTTTTTACAGGAGAGAAAAAACACCACCATGCTGGGCTGGGGCACGGGAGTACAAAGGCTGGCGTCACACCCTCAGCAGTATGTTTTTGGGGGGTCACGCCTATTTAACACAGTCCGGAGAGGATTATGGCGGTGCCCAGCGAGCCATCTGTGAAAAGGTCTAAAGCTTGTTCTTTTTCATCATTGTTTTGTTCGGAAAATAGCCCGAAAATTTTGACACCACGGTGGAGAAAAGGCGCTCTGCTTTAAGCACCTTTGCTTCTCACGTTGAAGCTCCTTGCAGCTCCATGTCGAGAAATGATTTCCACTAATTTTGCGCAGTCCTCGCGTTCAAAATAGTTCTGCACACTCCATGCTGCCTCTCTTCCCGTGTGTTCCAAAACCACCACTCTCCATGTGTTCGCCAATGGAATGCCGGTCTTCGACAAAAGCTTCATGAATATTGTTTTTAACTCTCCTCTTAACAGGTAAGCCATCAAGAATTCCCCGAAGATCAATTTTATTCTATGATAAAGAGCCCGGTCCTACTACAAAAACTCAAGGCTGTCTAGAAGGCCGACGACGCTGGTGGTGAGGCCTGGCCTCCTCGTCCCGAGCGGCTCGCGGTCCTCCCCCTATAAAACGAGGGTGGATACTTCAGGACATAAAAAAGTGTTTCATCTATCTATCTATCTATCTATCTATCTATCTATCTATCTATCTATCTATCTATCTATCTATCTATCTATCTATCTATCTATCTATCTATCTATCTATCTATCTATCTATCTATCTATCTATCTATCTATCTATCTATCTATCTCTTTTCAGGTCAGATATCGATGCTTGCGATTGTTCTTAAAGCATCTTCGCACGTATTCACAAGAACGTCGCTAAAAATATTCCTAAGGTAATATCACGATGCGGCACAAATCATTACCAAAGCCTGCTCACCAGTGGGGAAACGCACTTGCGAAATGGAAATTTTGTGAATTCGGCCCTTTATTCATAGAGGTGCTAACGAAGCAGTCGTGCCAGGCTGAGCCCAAGGTCCTTGTTTTTCTTCGGGTATCGTTTCTTGGCAGAGGCGTAGCCAGAAATTTTTTTAGGGGGTGTGGGTTCAGACATAACTTATGTATGATCGTGCATGCGTTGGTATGTGTGCGTGTATACATACGCAAGCAAAATTTGAAATTTGGGGGGTGTGTGTTGAATACACCCCCCCCCCCCGGCTACGCCCGTTTCTTGTCTGGTAAAATGTCACCATGCATGTCAGCATGAAATCTTCGACATCTTTGATTTGCAAAGATTTTCGTTCAATTACCGGATAGTTTGCATTTTCTTCACGTTCGACATGTTTGACAGCCCTTTCATGTTCTTATATAGGGCCTTAGAACAGTGGGTAGTATTGGGTAAAGTTTAGGCTCCGTATTCGCAAAACATTCACTGCTAAAAAATGCCATTAGTGAATATTTCAACCAATCACGATGCGGGGCATATCGTTAGTGGAGCCGCGCCTGACCAATGGGAAAAGCCACTTACGAAAGAGAAGTTTTGTGAATTCGGCCCCAGCTTACTCGGAGCTCTTGACAAAAGCAGGAATTTTGTTTACACCAAAGTTAACGTTCTGCATAGTGACGCGGGTACTTTTTTAACACGAAAGTGTTTTATGCCGGGGTCCACCAAGTACATGCGTTGCGAATATGACGTTGATGAAGTTGATGCCGATGGGTGAGAATGGAAAACAAAAACTAAGAAATAGGGGCCGAATTAACAAAGCTTTCTCTTGCCTGCGCAATTTCTTAGCCACGAATTCTCGTATCTCGAGGGAATACGATAGCAATGGTACGAATTTAACTTACTCGCCACTTTTGAGGGCAAGGAGGCAACGCGAAAGCCGATGAAACGACAAGGAAAGAAAGAAGTGCGCGCAGGTGATAGCAAGGCAGCACGCGAAGCGTCTAGCATCGAGGGTATACGATGATAGCGAATGTATTTTCGCCTCGTTTTCGCTGTATCTCAGCTGCCAGTTCCAGGCGTCTGCTACAGCGCTTACGCGTTGCAGCAGACGTCCTGGGGTCTTGCGCGAAGCCAAGTGCTCGCGTTTCATGGATGACCATAGCTAACCAAAATCTAGTTGCTCGATGGCGTTAATAGTCCGTGTGCTATCTCGTCAAGTGCAGGCGAACAACGCTCCAGATGCACCGCATCTATAAACCACGCATAAATTGAAACATTGAAGGTTTGAAGGTGTGAGCGAAACGTCCCCCCCCCCTTTGTTTACCACAACCAGTTTAGTTACATTTTCATGAAGCTGCGCTGCCACTCAACTAATTAGGCATGTTCTAGCACGGTATGGTGGTTGCCATTAGGGTGTTTTGTAGCTAGACGTAAAATGTTGAATTTCTTACAAAGATCTCAGTACAAGACATAGGAGCGGCTTTTGAGCCTATGGAGAACGTTTGTACAGAAATATAAAGCAGCAGTAACAAAGGCATGATGCGCGTAATGCCGCAAGTTCAATTAACCGCAGCATTTTGACAGGGCCGGAATGCCACAGCGATCGTATACGCTTAGATATGTGAACGCGTAAAACGAGGAAGATTCGGCGGGAGGTTTCTACGAGCTAATGCTTTTTCAGAAAACACGGCGCAGTCACTTCGTCCTTGCGGAGTTTGCGTGAGCAAACATGAAAGAAGTGGCGTTCAGTTGTCTCGGCCTGAAGTGACATCACTACACGTGCGCCTGGATTCACAGGGCGCGCGTGCTGCGCGTTTGCACGATTAACAAAAAGAAAAAAAAAAGAGACGGCGGTCGCGTTACTTACTAACGTCTATGGGAGCGAAAGCCATCGAAAAGCGAGCGAAAGTGTGATTGTGCTTATATATGAGAATCGAAGCAAATTAAGTGAGCAGTGATTTGTTTAGTGAAAGTTTATTTAAATGACGATAATCGAAACAAATGCAATATTCAATTAGTGAAAGTGACATTAGTGACAGTCAATTAGCGATAGTTAATTAGTGATGTCGCACTCGATACAAAGTGCACGGTAATATAACCACACGTAATGGCTTTAACCTTCGAGTCACCTTAGGCAAATGCACTCGGATCCCGAGTTTTTTTTCTCTTTTTGATCGACTTTCGCCGGACATTTTGCATTAGGTGTCTTTCGAGGGAAAGAATATATATATATATACAATGAAGTAAGTGTGACAGTGGCAAGCTCTCTTGCAAAACACTGCAGCGGTGGTCGAGTCGTTACAGCGTCCGGCTGCAATGCGGGGGGTACTGGGTTCGACTCGCAGTGTCGCCAAGCACTCGCGTATTTTTTTTTTTATGGAAAAACAGATAGCAATACCTGAGGTTATGTGTTTCGGGCACTCTTTTTTGATAACGTGGCCTTTCCGCTCTCTTCTTTCACTCCCCTTTAGACCCAAAAACGCTGCGCCGTGCTCCCTCACGGATCACAGAAATAGGAGTACCTTTTTTTTTTCTCTAACCACTACTATCACAAGAGCGCCCAGTCCCGAAACCCAATTATCATACCTGGGCATTACTTTTCACGACTCTGGCTATTCGAGCGCCGGTCAGACATCACGGTGTTTTCAAGAACATCAATAGACACGCGGCGGCCAAACTGCTTGCGGCCAAGATGAGTGCCTTTGTCGGGACATGTTTCCGTGCTGGTTGGGTGGCATTCATTCCACGCAGCAGCGCAAAACGACAGGAACAGAGAGAAAAGACACACACACAGTGATGTGTTTTCTCTCTCGGCCTCTGTCGTGTTGCGCAGCTCCGTGTAATGCCTCTGTCAATGGTTCTAAAGAACTCCAGCAGGCTATCGAGTTCTGAGGAGAGGGCAAAGCAGTAGGCCTGCGAAAAAATTACGGCAAATTCATTTGCGTCATTAAGGGCTACTCTTCCCTTTGTGAGTACTTGAAAATTTTAAACCCGAGTTTATTCTTTATCAACAGCAGTTAAAGTATAGATGACAGGTGGACACACAAAAATCCGCGTATTCAGCTTGACTAGTTTTGTGCCCTAAATAGTAATTGGCAACAGGTATGACAATACGTAGAAATACCACGCACATATGTAAAAGTATGTACAGCCACGAGCGAAAGCTTGGTTATGCTGGTTTGAAGTCGACTACTCTATTCTACATATTCGACAAACGCAATCTGTAGAAGCAATGTTACACGGAGGAGCTGTCCTATAAACTTATTTTTGCTGGTTGGTTGCATAGTTTTCAACTTCTTGCTCAGAACTGTACGTTAGAAAATGAAACATCTTGTTTGAATGCACACATTTTATGTAAGGTTACATTCATTTTTGCACAGTAGGAAACATACTTGAGAAATGAAAATGAGATTGAAAAAGGAGAACTAGAAAGCAAATAGCAAAATTCTTTTAAAAGTTACAGTAAACAAAATAACGTAAGTTTTTGTTTAAGATACATACATACATACATACATACATACATACATACATACATACATACATACATACATACATACATACATACATACATACATACATACATACATACATACATACATACATACATACATACATACATACATACATACGTTGAGGTGTAGTTAAGAGGATGAACTGCTCTAAAACAACAATGCTGATACATTCAGTCTTGAGCACATGAGGTTTCAAGGCAGTAACGTACGAGAGAAATCTCTCACCACTTTTATGTGCCAACTCGGCATTTCTCGAACCCTCCTGGAACAATTTGATGCATAGTTCCTGCTGCTGCCCACTCACAAGCAATTTTTATACATTTGTTGGGCGGCAGCCCACGACGATATATAAGAAAAGAGCCCCTGACAATGTGATACCAAGGAAAAGCGCAATGCATCACATTTTGGTACATGTCTGCAATATTGTCACGTGGTCGTGACGTCGATGAAGACAGCAGTCGGCGTTTGCAGGATGAAACTGTTTATTTGGCCGAACTTGTGGCCGGAAAATGAGAACTATAACTACAGCAATACACGCTGTACAAATATAGCGGCGAACAGGGCGTCGTCCGTCGATCAACTGACAAGCGGTCAATTGCGTCGGCTTTTATACAGGCGGTATCGAACTTTCCAGCAATATCGCTGGTGGCGGCGTTATCTCTAGACAAAGCTGGAACGTTCGCGTGCGGGGCGCAATCTTAACAGAACGATCTACTATAGACGTGAAGCTTCTCGAACAATGCTTCGCGGACAGCGTCGAGCGTTGATAACCGTCCCTGCCGGTCAAACCCGAATACATCAAAACAAGACAAGAAGTGGGCGTGGCATTGCCCCCCTCTGAAAAAGCATCGTCCCGATGCTTGTGAAAGAACATAGAGGAGAGAAAAAAAACAAGTGCATACAAAAATAACTTACAATAACAAAGGAAGAAAAATAGAGTCCCCAGGTTCGCTAACGCGCAAAAAACGGCTTAAGGCGCACGACATGGACGACTTCAGGTCGTGCGCGGCGTCGCTGGGAGTTCGTAATGCCGTCCGGGATCACCTCGTAGTCAAGAGCGCCGAGGCGTCGAAGAACCTTGTATGGCCCGAAGTATCGCCGAAGGAGTTTTTCGCTAAGCCCACGTCGGCGTATCGGCGTCCAGACCCAAACACGGTCGCCGGGCTGGTATTCCGCGAAGCGTCGTCGAAGATTGTAGCGACGGCTGTCGGTGTGCTGCTGGGTCTTGATGCGCAGGCGGGCGAGCTGTCGAGCTTCTTCGGCACGTTGTAAGTAAGCGGCGGCATCGAGGTTTTCTTCGTCGGTGACGTTGGGTAGCATGGCGTCGAGCGTCGTCGCCGGGCTCCTTCCGTAGACCAACTTGTACGGAGTCATCTGCGTCGTTTCTTGGACGGCCGTGTTGTATGCGAAGGTCACATACGGAAGGATGGCATCCCACGTCTTGTGTTCGACGTCGACATACATGGCCAACATGTCGGCGATGGTCTTGTTTAGCCGCTCGGTCAGGCCATCTGTCTGTGGTACGCTGTGTCCGGCGGTGGCTTGTTTGGCTGTATCTCAGTATTGCCTGAGTTAGGTCAGCAGTAAACGCCGTACCTCTGTCGGTGATGAGAACTTCTGGGGCGCCATGACGCAGGACGATGTTCTCAACGAAGAACTTCGCTACCTCGGCGGCACTGCCTCTAGGCAGGGCCCTCGTCTCGGCGTAGCGGGTGAGGTAGTCTGTAGCTACGACGATCCATTTGTTTCCGGTATTGGACGTCGGGAACGGACCCAGTAAGTCCATCCCGATTTGCTGGAACGGCCGTCGAGGTGGCTCGATAGGCTGCAGAAGTCCGGCTGCCTAGTGGGCGGTGTCTTGCGTCGCTGACAGTCCCGGCAGGTCTTCACGTAACGAGTGACGTCGGCGGAAAGGCGCGGCCAGTAGTACTTCTCCTGTATTCTTGCTAGCGTGCGAGAAACACCCAGGTGTCCAGCCGTCGGGTCGTCGTGCAGAGCCTGGAGGACCTCTGGCCGCAATGTCGAGGGTACCACGAGAAGGCTATCGGCTCGAAGCAGTGAGAAGTTCTTCTTTAGGAGAACACCGTTGCACAAGAAAAATGACGGCAGTCCCCGCGTGAATACCTTCGGAACAACGGTGGTCCTGCCCTCGAGGTATTCCACAAGGCCCCTGAGTTCTGGATCCGTTCGCTGTCGTTCGGCGAAGTCGTCGGCACTTATGATTCCCAAGAAGGAGTCGTCCTCCTTGTCGTCCTGCGGCGGTGGGTCGACGGGGGCGCGAGACAGGCAGTCAGCGTCGGAGTGTTTCCTTCCGGACTTGTAAACGACGGTAATGTCGAATTCTTGAAGTCGTAGGCTCCACCGTGCCAGGCGACCTAAAGGGTCCTTCAAGTTAGCTAGCCAACACAATGCGTGGTGGTCGCTCACAACTTTGAAGGGCCTGCCGTAGAGATAGGGGCGAAACTTGGATGCAGCCCAGATGATCGCTAGGCACTCCTTTTCTGTTGTGGAATAGTTCGTTTCTGCCTTTGATAGCGACCGGCTAGCATAACTGATGACCCTTTCCTGCCCGTCAGTCTTCTGCACAAGGACGGCGCCGAGTCCTACGCTGCTTGCGTCGGTGTGGATTTCCGTATCGGCGTATTCGTCGAAATGTGCTAGTATAGGAGGCATCTGAAGGCGTCGTTTCAGTTCTTCAAATGCTTCGATTTGCGCCGTTTCCCACTTGAATGGCACGTCGGTCTTCGTGAGGTGAGTTAGCGGTTCGGCGATTCGTGAAAATTCCTTGACAAAGCGCCTGTAGTAGGCGCACAAGCCGAGAAAACGGCGCACGGCTTTCGTGTCGGTGGGGGGCGGGAAGGCAGCGATGGCAGCTGTTTTCCGCGGGTCTGGGCGAACACCACCCTTGCTGATCACGTGACCCAAAAACAGCAGCTCCTCGTATGCAAAGCGGCACTTTTCAGGCTTCAAGGTGAGGCCAGAAGTCTTGATTGCTTGTAGTACAGTGTCAAGGCGCCGGAGGTGTTCGTCGAAGCTTGAGGCAAACACAATGACGTCGTCCAAGTACACAAGGCAAGTCTGCCACTTCAGTCCAGCCAGCACGGTGTCCATAACGCGCTGGAACGTCGCAGGTGCCGAGCAAAGACCAAAGGGCATAACCTTGAACTCGAAGAGGCCGTCTGGTGTTATAAAGGCAGTCTTCTCTCGGTCTCTCTCGTCGACTTCGATTTGCCAATAGCCGGTCTTGAGGTCCATCGACGAAAAGTACCTCGCGTTGTAGAGTCGATCCAGGGTGTCGTCTATCCGTGGGAGGGGGTAGACGTCCTTCTTCGTGATTTTTGTTCAGGCGGCGATAATCGACGCAGAAGCGTAGGGTTCCGTCTTTCTTCTTCACTAACACCACGGGTGACGCCCATGGACTTTTCGACGGCTGGATGATGTCGTCGCGTAGCATTTCGTCGACTTGTTTCTTTATGGATTCGCGTTCTCGCGTTGAAACTCTGTACGGGCTCTGCCGGAGTGGCCTGGCATTTTCCTCTGTTATGATGCGATGTTTTGCGACTGGGGTCTGGCGGATTCTTGACGATGACGAAAAGCAGTCCCTGTATTTCAAGAGCAGGGTTTTGAGCTGTTCTTGTTTATGCTTCGGAAGGCTAGGATTAACGTCGAAAACTGGTTGAGAAGCTTGGTTCGTCGGTGTTGGCTCGGAAGAATCGGCGATGGCGAAAGCCATCGACGTAGCCGTGATTTCTTCGATGTAGGCGACTGTCGTGCCTTTGTTTACGTGCTTATACTCGTTGCTAAAATTTGTGAGCATCACTGTTGCTTTGCCTCCCCGCAACTCTGCTATTCCTCTTGCGACGCAAATCTCGCGGTTAATCAACTGGTGCTGGTCGCCTTCAATGACGCCTTCCAGGTCTGCTACTTTCTGAGAGCCGACGGAAATGATGACGCTGGAGCGAGGGGGAATGGTGACTTGGTCTTCCAGCACATTCAAGGCATGCTTCCCTGGCGGCGTGTACCGCGGTAATGCTTTTTCTGTAGATAGTGTTATCGACTTCGATCTGAGGTTGATGACTGCACCATGAAGGCCTAAGAAGTCCATACCAAGGATGACATCTCGGGAGCAATGCTGAAGGACTACAAAGCTTGCGGGATAAATCCGGTTGTTGATGGCGACCCTCGCTGTGCAGATTCCTGCCGGCGTTACTAGGTGACCTCCCGCTGTGCGGATTTCGGGGCCTTCCCAGGCGGTCTTGACTTTCTTCAGCTTCGTCGCGAACGGTCCACTGATGACGGAATAGTCGGCTCCAGTATCGACGAGAGCGGTGACGTTGTGGCCGTCGATGAGAACGTCGAGGTCACTCGTTCGTCGCCTACCGTTTCGATTTGGTCGCGGCGTCGGATCACGGCTACGTCGGTTTGTCCCGCTGCTTCGTCGTTGTGTCGTCAGGTCTTCTTCGGGCCGTGAAGTTTCGACGTCAGGGCTTCGTTCGGCTTGCGGCGTGTTCTTTAGATGTCGTTGCGGCGTTGTCGTCGGCGGCGGAGGATCTTCGGTATTTCGTCGTACAGCAACCGCACCTCCATCGGTTGCTGCCCTTAGTTTTCCGGATACGGGCTAGGTGACCGGCCCCGAGTTGGGCCAGTGTATGGTCGGCGTTGGGGAGAGACGTAGCGGCCTGGCGACGGCGAACGGGAAGGTTGTCGGGGCGTCCATTGCGTTCCCGCGAGGTAGTCGGCGATGTCACGTGGTCTTTCCCCTCGCTGTGGACGCGGCGCGGTGATGGCGAATCCACGCAGTCCCATCTGTCGGTACTGGCAGCGGCGGTAAGTGTGGCCAGCTTCCCGCAATGGTACAGAGTGGGCGGTGGTCGGGGGCGCGCCAAACGTCGGTCTTTCCTCGGCGTGTATCGTTGGCCGGCTGGCGGGCGGTGTGACGTCGGTGGCGGCGGCGGTGGTGCCTGGCGGCGGAACTGTTGAGGCGGCGCGGCGTCTTGACTTGGGCGAGGAGGGGGGGCGTTGCGTCGGGCTGCAGCAGCATAGGTCACTGCTTGCAGCTGCGGCTGCGCTGACTCGGGGGTGCCCAGAGACTGCTGGATTTCCTCTCGGACGATGTCAGCGATCGACGCAACTTCAGGCTGTGGTGAGGGTAAGAGCTTGCGTAGTTCTTCCCGCACGATCGCTCGGATCGTTTCGCGCAGGTCGTCGGAGCCGACAGCATGAACAACTGGGTTGTCTTGAATCGATCGGCGATTATACTGCCGGTTGCGCATTTCCAACGTCTTCTCAATCGTCGTCGCCTCTGAGACGAACTCTTGGACTGTCGACGGTGGGTTCCGCATTAGCCCAGCGAAGAGCTCTTGCTTTACCCCTCGCATGAGCAAGCGGACTTTCTTGTCCTCGGGCATGGCTGGGTCGGCGTGTCGGAACAGTCTGCTCATCTCTTCCGCGTACAGCACCACGTTCTCGTTTGGAAGCTGCACACGGGTTTCCAGCAGAGCTTCGGCCCTCTCCTTGCGGACGACACTCGTGAATGTGGCAAGGAATCTTGTGCGAAAAATGTCCCACGTCGTGAGGCTTCGCTCTTGGTTCTCGAACCAAGTTCGGGCAGAGTCCTCCAAGGCGAAGTAGACGTGTCTTAACTTGTCTTCATCGGTCCATTCGTTAAAAATGGCGACGCGGTCGTACTTCTCCAGCCAACTTTCCGGGTCTTCAGCAGATGATCCGTGAAAGGTCGGTGGTTCCTTTGGGCGCTGTAGCAGCACGGGTGCAAGCGGCATGGTTGCTGTCATTGTCGCTGTTGTGTTGGTCATGGTCGGGGTCTTCCTGGTCTTGTCGGGTAAAGGCTGGTATTCTGGAGGTAGTCCTTGTGTACTGCGGTTTGCTCGCTGTTCGGGGTAGGCGTCGATGTCTTCGTTGCGGCCCGGACTGGGTTCACGGCCTGACGGGGGCGACCGGAACATGAGCGAAGCAGCACCTCCACCAGATGTCACGTGGTCGTGACGTCGATGAAGACAGCAGTCGGCGTTTGCAGGATGAAACTGTTTATTTGGCCGAACTTGTGGCCGGAAAATGAGAACTATAACTACAGCAATACACGCTGTACAAATATAGCGGCGAACAGGGCGTCGTCCGTCGATCAACTGACAAGCGGTCAATTGCGTCGGCTTTTATACAGGCGGTATCGAACTTCCAGCAATATCGCTGGTGGCGGCGTTATCTCTAGACAAAGCTGGAACGTTCGCGTGCGGGGCGCAATCTTAACAGAACGATCTACTATAGACGTGAAGCTTCTCGAACAATGCTTCGCGGACAGCGTCGAGCGTTGATAACCGTCCCTGCCGGTCAAACCCGAATACATCAAAACAAGACAAGAAGTGGGCGTGGCACATAGTTTATTTACATAGTCGGGCACATTGACAACACTATAACAAGCCATGTTAGGTGACGTGGGCTGAAAAATTGGCACAGGTCGGACAAATTCTGGACCAATACATAAATAAAACAGTTCGCTGTTACTAAGCTCCTCGGTACAAAAATGCTGTTGTTGACATGTCAAGACCCTATTGCTTCTCCTGAAAACACTCCACAAAAAGGTTTAGAAGTGTGCACATTGAGAGACTGCTGTATAGCAGTCTCTCATTCCGCTCGAAAAAAAAATTTCAATGCACTTCTGGACAAGGCATGTGATGCGAAGCTTCAGTGCCTTGCATGTATATCGTGCTGCTGGCCTCAGCTGCAATGTTTATCAGCAGAAATGTGCAGAATAACATTTTATAATGTACCACGATGAAGTAATTATGTTTCAGGCGCATAAAACATGGACAACTATTTGCAGAGTATACAATTACATAATGGAGAAACCTATGGCAACAAACACTATATGAAAAAAATTAAAACGTACACAGTACATGCAGAGAGGGTGACTGTTGAAGAGGACAGACAGGCGACGGGATAACATTACACAGGTGCTAAAGCCTGTTGGACGTACTAGGAATAGTGATGCTCCTCTTGCATCTAAATAATCCGTGGAGAAGGACTTTCCAGAGCTTATATAAACAGAAAATCATTTGTGCTATACTAATGCGCGTATCCTGAACGACTATATCGACCAAGTGCAAAATTACCCGCTTCAATGGTTTCATTCTTGCACTACCAAACATGAAAACACGGTTTTGGTTGCCGACCATGGCTGCTGTTTCTAATGGCAGTGAAATGCAGAGACACACATGCACTTTGATTTACGAGCATGTTAAAAATTCAAGTTAGCCGAAATTAATATGCACACTACTACTACGGTGTGCTGTACATTAATGTCAAGGTTTTGTATATAAATGCAGAATTTAATTAATTTTGAATCCTCAAATGCAAGGAATTGCTGAATGATGCACTGCTCAACAATTAAACTGCAGCTGTGCAGATTCTCACCATACAATTCAAACCGTTCCAGATATCACAATGCATTCTGTCTGTTGACGTGCACATTGAACAGCAGGACACAGTCACTGGTAGTCGCTGTCTACTTGTTGGCCTTTTGCGTTTTGTCCGATATACACTGTACAATTAGATGACAGTGAGGTACCTGATCCCGTGGCACTGCTGGAACATAGAAAAATGCAGATCATTGTTACAACCGTGCTATGTGTAAAACTGGACAACTGATATGTGCTAGAAACTCCAGCTCTAATATTTTCAAAAGTCAATTACAAGTATTAAGAAATATTAAAAAGAAAAAAAGGTCTGAACATAGAGCCACCAACAATGAAGTCTTTGAAAAAATATTTTATGATATAAATGTATACTACGATGTTCATTTGAAGGCAACAAACTTCTGCCTAATAGTGAGACATAAGCCAATAAAGTATCTCTATTTCGACTTTACACTAGGTGCAAGAAGCCGACCACAAATGAGTTCACTGTGCTACACTCTAAGAAAAAAGTATTTGGGGAGTATTGCCACCCCACAACTACATCGTCATCCATCTCACGTACTTTCCTCGCGTTACCACCACGGTTGTTACCACCACGTACTTTCCTCGCATTACCACCGCGCGTCATTAGAGTGACAGCATTCTTGATAGGAAAGTGCCAAGAGCCAGGTTTTCAAAAGGAAAACCCGAGGAAGCAAGATTACGTTATTGTTGTGTGGCAGAAATACTAAAAAATACTCTATTTTTCTTTGAGTGTACTCATGTATTGCTATGTTACCAGACAACAGCTATTGTTCATGCCCTTTAACGTTATCTAA
>NC_051178.1:70571510-70710504 GCF_013339695.2 Rhipicephalus sanguineus | reverse complement strand
CTCCATAGTCCTCAAAGAGTGTCATGACATCATTGCTCCGTATTTAAGTATCATCTATAAACTCTTCCTTGAAACTGGTCTTATCCCTCAGGATTGGAAAACGGCAACGTTACACCTGTTTTTTAAAATTGGAGACAGAAAACTGAGAGAAATTACAGGCCAATCTCTTTAACGTCGATATGTTGCAAATATTGAACACATTTTACATTCAAACATATTTAAATTCCTTGATTCAGACGCTTTCTTTACTCCCTCCCAGCACGGTTTCCGGAAAGGTTATTCCTGTAACACCCAACTAATAGAATTTCAACATTTCGTATCCAAAGCCATTGATAACGGTAGTCGGGTAGACGCTGTTTTTATAGACTTTTAAAAAGCATTCGATACTGTGTCGCATAAGCTCTTGGATCTAAGGCCTGCTGCATTAAACATAAATAAAAACGTTCAAACATGGATACGAAATTACTTAAATGGTAGAACCCAGTCCGTCGTCCTAAATAATGTCAAATCTTCGTCAATAGCAGTGACTTCGGGAGTTCCACAAGGAAGCGTTTTAGGGCCCTTATTGTTCCTAATCTACATAAACAACATAGTTGAAAACATTATATCACCCATAAAATTATTTGCTGACGACTGTCATATACAGAGAAATTGCGACTGAAAATGATATGCACACTTTGCAAACCTACCTAGATCATATAGCGGACTGGTGTAAAAGTGGAACATGCATTTGAACATTAAAAAGTGTTGCAGCGTGAGCTTCTCAAGGAAAACATCCAAATCAGAGCATCAATATAACATCTATGACGTCCCTATCCGCGTACACAGCGATTATAAGTACTTCGGCGTGTACTTTACCGAATCGTTTACATGGAACAAACATATTGACTCGGCCATAGCAAAGCTAGTAAGATGCTTCACTTTATCCGCAGGAATTTCAAACAGGCGACGCACAAAATCAAGGAAACTTTATGTTTTTCGCAAGTCAGATCCATACTTGATTATGCATGCGTAATATGGGACCCCCACCAAGACTATCTTTTAAATAGACTTGAAAAACTTCAGAACCAAGCGGCAAGGTTTGTTTTAAATAATTACAGCCCCTACGCCGTGTTTCTCAAATGAAGACCACTTTGGGTGGGATCTGCTGCGTGTACATAGACAGAAACTACGGCTTAAGCTGTTTCACCAGATCTATAACTCTAAGACAGGTATTAATCGTCATAGCTACCTTTTTGAACCATCCTACACATCCACTCGCTGTGATAATAGCAAAAAGATTTCTACCTTTAAATGCAGATCCAACACTCTTTCTACTCGTTCTTTCTAAAACAATAAGAGATTGGAACAGTTTAACTGACGACTTAGTAAATATAACAGATAATGATTTATTTTTTCCATGTTGTGAAATTGTTCTTGCAATAACAAATGTATTACTACGTGTCTCGAAATTGTATTCGGTGATCTACACTCATGTTACTCCTGATAATGTTATGTTGATATTTCTTTGGTCTGGGCGAGTTGGTTCATAGCAACGGGAAGGCACAGCGCAACTGAGACAATGGACAAAATACGCAACACAAACGAGCGCTCGTTTGTGTTGCGTGTTCTTGTCCATTGTCTCAGTTGCGCTGTGCCTTCCCGTTGATATTTCTATATGTGTGTATATATCTCTGCAAGCGTTCCTTTATTCTGGTTATGTTTTTGTCAAGTAGAACTTTTTGCTGGGCTAGTTGGTGCATGTTTAACGAAAGGAATCAGGCGCAAAAGAGAAGAACACAAGAAGTGCCATGGACGAACGCCGAGGCGTTCGTCCATGTCACTTCTTGTGTTCGTCTCTTTTGCGCCTGATTCCTTTCGTTAAAAATGTTTTTGTTCCCCCCCTCCGTAATGCCTATATGGCGATGTAGGTAATCTGTAAATAGATAATTAATAAATAAATAAATAAATAAATAATAAAAACCACTCACATGTGCCCGTTGGATCGCTAAAAACACGAGCGAATAAAAGTGGTAGCGCACCATATCAGAATACAGAAAACACGGTGGTCAATAGAAAATACGCGATAAGAAGAGAACAAAAATCTGATGACACGTAACAGTAGTGAACACGTGGCCTTATATGAGGCGAGCGAGTTCAACATCGAAGCAGGGGGCCACTGGTTTCTCGCTGCGGTGATCTCTGCCGAAAACAATGCCGGAATCCTGCCGCGTATCCGTCTCGTGCACGATTTTGACTTTCCACCACACATGTCCACACACCGCACTTCTTGAAGAACTCTGCTGGTCGAAGTGAAAAAAACCTGCTCCCGCAGCTACGATTGCGCCTCCTTCGGGACGGCTACCCTACCCTACCCTGCTGGTCAAACGAGTTTCGCGACAATGACACTGAACGAGGGAAGGGAGGGAAGGGGGGTAGAGTTGAAGAAGACGAAAAAAAAGCACGGCTCAGCCTAACACAATAGTGTGCGATCCCCCCAGCATGTCTATGGGCATGCCGTTTGAGAAACGCGTTCGTCGAATTTTCAATGCATCACTTGTTGCCACATGTCGCTACATGAAAACTTTGCGGACACCACGTTGGAGCCGCATTTTTCATCGTATTTCGCGTGCCATAATAATTTTATGCGACTGTTTCTGAAAGCACGTGAAAAGCAATCGTTGAGCGAGATTTTTACTTGAAAAAGATATGTATGTCACAAAATGGACGGCAACGAAGTGCAAATGCGAACTGACAAACATGTGGCAAACACGTGTTTGTCAGTTCGGGAAAGATGTTCAGCGGGCTAGTTGATTTCGAAACATTCAACGACAAAACGTGTCTTCACTTCGCCCGGTCTTTTTTGCACCATACCTATTTTTCTCAAGTAATGAACCCACTAGCTCAGCAACACGCCTTGCTGAGGTTTTTACTATTTTCATAACGTAAAATCATATGACATCACTGAAGCAAATGCGCTTGTTACGCTTGACCCACAGACGCGCGTGAGTAGATGTGTGGTAAACACAGAGATCGGAAACTGTCCGTGTAGTATATGAGCACTCGCGCCACACATTCAGCGGCTGAAAGGATATAGCGCTATAAATATGATGACAGGCTCGATTTATGCACAGAATTAGTATTCACATAAAACTTCTTCCGCTAAAAGTATTCGTGCGGGAATGTTTGTGTGAATTTTGATGCTGGATACATTATTGAAGTCGGCCGACCAGTGGCAAAAACATTTACAAAACAGAAGTTTTCGAATTTGGCACATGAAGTTAATGCTATGTGTTATAGCGTTTCAACATCTTTGATAGCGTTGAACAACTTGTCAACGAAGTGGCCATCTGATTTGAGTGAGCTTTTCTTCTAAAGACCACCTTTTTTTTTTTCGAAAACTGGCTGTGCTAGTGATAGTTGTTAGTCATTGTGATAGAGCATAAACTAATAAAAGAATGCAAGCTATTCAGTCGACGATACTTCGCGCCCCGTGTCGTACGTGCGGCATTAGCACGGTTACAATATTTGAACTTTGTATTTTGCTAGTACAGCAATCCATGTAGCGGCATTCTGCAGCTTAAGCTACAAATATTCAAGTGCCTAACGCTCTATTGCATTATGATTAAACAAAAAAATTTGGGAGATAGTACGTGTTATGGAGAGTTTTATAAAAATAATTTCTGCATATGATCAATAATTGTCTTTTGTAAAAAAATTCTCAAAAACACAAAAAATTACTCAACTTTACTTACGCTCTAAGGAGTAAAAAAAATAGGCTGCTATAAGGAACTGCCCTATACCGAAATAACGATGTTCTAAAAACGCAAAAAGGAAATGTTGAAAGAATGGCTGGAACGGTCGATTTATAGTAATTTTTTTTCGTACCTGGTTTTCCAACATTCCGTGAAGTTCAAATGGCGCTCACGTGCCCAAAAAACGTTTGCCGCCCAAATTATTTTGGTAAAATACTGTAGAACGAATGTATGTATGTGCGTAATTTTCTCAGACTATTTGAGAGAAATTGATTTGCTTCGAGCGCCCCGACTGGGACAGTTGGCGTGGAATGGACCCACATATATATATATAATATATATATATATATATTATATATATATCTATATATAGATATATATATATATATATATATATATATATATATATATTGTTACGCGTACGAACGGGTTTATTGAGATGCGACGCAGCGGTAGCCTCAGCGGCCTTGAGTGCGCACCGAGGTTGTCGCCATCGCCAGGCACGTCTTCTTCCTCTTCACCTCTCTCATGCCAAGACCCAGTACACACAGGTGCACATACCCAAACTACGATTGTAACATCTCTCCGCGCGCAGACGAAGCCCACCGGGCGAGTCAAACAGTCTCTCTAGGAATGAACGGCTTTTAAACGGGCATGTGCGTAAGTTCAGTCTTTGCAGCACGTCGGCCATGGCGTGGAGGCGAGCAACGCGGTAAGTCACTTCGCTTATGCGGTCGAGAACAAACATAGGGTCCAACGGTAGTGTGCCAGCAGGTTTTCACATAATCCACGTTTTCTCACTGGTGTCCAAAGCCACACGAAGTCACCGGGTTCATATGTCACGTGTCGGCGGTCGAACCGTAACTTCGAGCGTTCTTGCGAAGCAAGAGTGCGCTAATGAGCGAGGCGTCGGGCCTCTTCCGCACGGCACATAGTCTTGGAAATGCAGAGATCATCGTGGTCTAAAAATGGCAAAATCGTGTCGAGTGTATAGCGTGGCGGTCTAGCATAAAGAAGACAGAAGGGACTGTAGCCGGTAGTTTCATGCTGTGCGGTGTTGAATGCATAAGTAACGAAAGGCAGAACATCGTCCCAGTTTTTGTGATCTGATGCGACGTACCTGGACAGCATGTTCGTGAGAGTTCTGTTTGTGCGTTCAGTAAGACCGTTCGTTTGAGGGTGATAGGGCGTAGAGTGCCGAAAACTTGAAGCACATAGACGAAGCATCTCTTCGACCACGTTTGCCGTGAACTGGCGTCCACGATCACTAATAACGACTTTGGGAGGGCCGTGTCGGAGAATGACAAAGTGTAGCATGAAGAGGCACACGTCACGCGCAGTAGCCGATGGTATAGCGGTCGTCTCGCAGTATCGTGTCAGATGATCGGTGCCCACGACGATCCAACGATTGTCGTTGGAGGAGCGCGGGAAGGACCAAGAAGGTCAATTCCAACTTGCTCAAATGGAGTTCTTGGTGGCGGCAAAGGGTGTAGTCGACCAGGAGGAGTACTTGTAGGACGCTTGCGACGTTGACATTCGTTGCAGCTAGACACGTATTGTTGCGTGGTCTGATGCATCTTGGGCCAGTAAAACCTTTCTTTAAGGCGGTAGAGAGTCCTCGCTGCTCCTAAATGACCGGATGTTGGATCATCATGCATGGCTCTCAAAATGGAAACGCGGAGACTCTTCGGACTACCAGAAGATATCGCGAACCTGTAGCAGAATAGTTCTTCTTGTATAGTAGCCCGTCGCGTATGCAGAAACGAGTGGCCGATGATTTTCGTCCGTTAGCAAGAAGTTGCTGTAAAGTACTGTCCTTCTGCTTCTCAGTCCTAAATGTGTTCTTGTCAGGAAAGCCTGGCTCCAACGATGCGATGTACCCGTCGAAGTTGTCCGCGTCACAGACCGTCGTGGGAAGCGGCAGCCGCGAAATGCAGTCTGCATCAGCGTGCCGGCGACCACTTTATATGAAACCGTGAAGTCGTACTCCTGTAGACGAAGTGTCCAACGTGCAAGTCGACCGGATGGATCGCGCAGATTTACCAGCCAGCACAGAGAATGATGGTCGGTCACGACGGTGAAGGGGCGTCCGTATAGGTATGACCGGAAAGCGTTGTACTGCGAAGACCACAGCAAGACCACTCCTGTTCCGTAACTGTGTAGTTACGCTCAGACTTGCTTAGGGAGCGACTCGCATACGCCACGACATGTTCTTTGGTATCGACGCGTTGAACCAAAACAGCACCGACACCAACGCCACTAGCGTCCGAGTGCACTTCTGTGGGAGCCATAGGGTCGAAGTGTCGGAGAATCGGATGGGACGTCAAGCGGAACTTGAGTTCACAAAAAGCGGACGCACATTCCGGGGCCCATTCGAACCGTACGACTTTTGAAGCAGGCACGTCAGAGGGTGCACGATGTTAGCGAATGCAGGAATAAAGCGACGGAAGTACGAACATAGTCCCAGAAAACTCCGTAGTTCTTTGACTGAGCGTGGCTGGTTGAAGGCTTCCACTGCAGCCGTGTT
The DNA here is from genome assembly GCF_013339695.2 of Rhipicephalus sanguineus. NCBI lineage: Eukaryota > Metazoa > Arthropoda > Arachnida > Ixodida > Ixodidae > Rhipicephalus > Rhipicephalus sanguineus. The sequence goes on along the minus strand of NC_051178.1, from coordinate 70,704,243 downwards.
CGCTGGATCAGGTCGTATGCCTTCTTTGTCTACAAAGTGGCCTAGAACGAGTGTTTGGCGCTCTCCAAAATGGCATTTCTTTGAGTTTAACACCAAACGTGCTTTGCTTAGACAATCGAGCACAAGGTCGAGGCGTGTGTTGTGCTCACGGAACGTGCGCCCAAAGATCACTACATCGTCTAAATAACACATGCAGATTTCCCATTTCAAACCGCGCAAGATGTTGTCCATGAAGCGCTCGAACGTGGCTGGCGCATTGCACAGTCCGAACGGCATCACATTAAATTCGAAAAGTCCGTCGGTGTTACAAATGCCGTTTTTTCCTTATCTTCCTTGTGCATTGGTATCTGCCAATAGCCTGACCGCAAATCGACAGATGAAAAGTAAGAAGCCGATGAAAGGCAATCTATAGCGTCATCGATCCGTGGAAGAGGATATACATCCTTTCTGGTGATAGCGTTGAGGCGACGGTAATCAACGCAAAATCGCCATGAGCCGTCTTTCTTCTTAACCAGGATTACTGGGGCTGCCCACGGACTGCACGACGGCTGGATAACATTTTTCTTTAGCATGTCTTGAACTTGTTCATGTATAACCTTGCGCTCCGAAGGTGACACACGGTATGGCTGCTGACGGATAGGGTGATTACATCCCGTATCAATGCGGTGCTGTATGCGAGAAGGAGGAAATGATGGTGGATCCTCCTTCTGGGCAAAGTCGAAAACTCCGGAGTGTTTCGTGAGAATACTCGCCAGTTCACGACGCTGGTTAGTGCTAAGCTCTTTGTTGATCATAGCCATAACTGAGGAGTCTATGGCGTGCACAGTATCAGAATCGGACTCATCCGCGGAATCGCGGCTCTCTACAAGGTTGGCAAGAGAAAATACCTGCTGTTCGCGAATCGCCGCAAGCTTCAGACCCTTCGGCAGTGTCGTGCGTTCATCGGAACAGTTGATGGTCCATAAGCTAGTGCGTCTTTGAACAACTGACAGCGTACAATAAGGTATCAGAACATTTTTCTTCATGCAACTCAGGTGAATCGGTTCCACGGTAGCGTCAAATGTCTTGTCGGTTGTGGGGGAACATGCGACTGGGACACACCTTGCTGAGAACGGCGGAACAACTGTATCTATGCATACGTAAAGGGCACTTTCGTGACAAGGTAGGTGTTCCATAAACGCAGACGGAATGCCCGAATCTACGGTAATTTCTCCCGTTCGGCAATCAACATTAGCACCGCACAGCTTCAGGAAATCCAGGCCCAGTATTACATCATGCGTGGCGTGAGGCAGAACTGCGAACTCTGCGTTATATACATGACCACCCAAGCTAACTTCCACACTGCACACACCAACAGGATGTAGGAGGTCGCCACTCACTCCGCGAAACGTATCCGTACGGTCCCAGCAGAACATCACTTTTCGACCAAGGAGGCGCTTGAACGCGAAACTCATAACGGAAATGGTTGCTCCTGTGTCCACTAAGGCCATAGTTGAAACGTTGTCTATCCACACACACACCTTATTCTTGAACATACAAACTGACGGAGGTATTTCTGTCGAAATCGTAGAATGTCCAGCGACCTCACCTCCAACGGCCGCGTCGACTAGTTTTCCGGAGGGGGCGACGGGTATCGGCGCCGAGGAGACGGCGAACGACTTATGCGAGGAGCAGGCGGTGGTGTTAAGCTGCGATCGGAGGCCGGAGAGGGGTTTCGCAACATCCCTGGTCTTTGGTTGGCCGAGCTTCCCGTGAACATGTAGGCACTTGATGCACGAGGTCGGTCAGATGTCGTCGAGCGGTCGTACCTCGGTGGCTGGCGGCGATGGCAGTACCTCGCAAGGTGGCCCTCGACGCCGCAGCTGTAGCACACGGGCAGAGGTCGTGCAAAGAAATGCTGTTGAGAACGCTCCGCCGTCAAGGGTCGCCTCACCGGATGCGGAGGCTCAGCAGCCTGGACCGTAGCTGTCTGTCGCTGTGTGCCGCGGCCGGGACGAAAGCGTTGCGCATGATGCTGTTCAAATGCGAATGTGTCTGGATGCGGCCACATTCTTCCTGGTTCAGTGGGGTCCGCAACGCACAGTGACGGTGGCAAATGAGCACATGGTGCTACTGGCGCCGAGTAATGCGGAGAGTAGGTGACGTCGTGTTGCCGCAGTTCTTCACGCACGAATTGGCGAATAGTTGAAGCAAGGTCGGCGGGCGGACTTACATCGACGCTGGCGACAGTTGTGACATTTGCCAGTCGCCCAAATTTCGGCGCAATGCGACGTGTCTTCAGCGTCTCAAAGGTACGGCAGTGGCGCAGAATATTCGAGACAGAGGTAAGATCTTCTCTACCTATTAGGAAGTTGTAAACATCTTCTGCGATACCTTTGAGAAGATGTCCGACCTTGTCTTCTTCCGACATCCGCGGGTTTATAATCTTGCACAGCTTGAGGACTTCCTCTATGTATGTGGTGCAAGTCTCCCCAGGAGTCTGAGCTCTTTGCGCAAGCGTCTTCTCAGCGCCTTTCTTCTTGGAATCAGAGTCACCGAAGCATTGTTTCATTTCTTCTACAAAGAGCTCCCACGTTTTAAAGACTCCTCGTGATTCTCGTACCCTACCAGAGCGGTTTCCGTCAGAAACAACGCTACATACTCGAGCTTGGAGATGGAGTTCCAGTGGTTGTATCGACTCACCCTGTCATAATGCTTGAGCCACTCGTCCACATCTTCTCTTCCTCTTCCAGCGAACGGACGCGGTTCCATGTTGTGACGAATCGCTGCATCCGGTGTTGACCTATGCGCGGTTGCAGCTGACACTGAGTCTTGTGCCTCGTTCTGGAGCATGGTGAAAGTCGTCGGTGAGAGACCGGCAAGGCGGCGGCTCCGGCGAAGTTCAAACGGTTGTGGCTCCGTGGTACGTCGACGTCGTGTACCCCGCACCTCCACCACTCTGTTACGCGTACGAACGGGGTTTATTGAGATGCGACGCAGCGGTAGCTTAAGCGGCCTTGAGTTCGCACCGAGGTTGTCGCTATCGCCAGGCACGTCTTCTTCCTCTTCACCTCTCTCATGCCCAGACCCACTACCAACAGGTGCACATACCCAAACTACGATTGTAACAATATATATATATATATATATATATATATATATATATATATATATATATATATATATATATATATATATATATATATATATATATATATATAATATTGTAATGAAGGTAGTGGAAACGGGGCTCGAGCAAGAGAGAAGAGAAAGACGACACACTGTCATCGCTGACCTGCTTTGTGTTAGCCCTTGTGCAAATTAAACCACTGCTTCGTCGGGTCCACTCCTGCTTGCAAAAAACCCCATTTGAACTGGTGGAGTTGCTGGGTACCATCTGGTCCTCACCCTGGAACTGCTGGAACATCGCAGGCGGACACTACGACGACCTGTCGCGATGAATGATTTGGGACCGTCTAAGGGCACTCCGGATCCCGCGCCTGCACCTGTCTTCTGCCCTTGCGCACTCCGGCAACGTGATACCCCCATATTTGGTGGTACCGACGACCAAGTTGTCGAAGATTGGATTGCCGAATACGAACTGGTGACCGTTTACAATAAGTGGAAGGCCAGCGCAAGCTCACAGATGTGAACTTTTACTTGACCGGCGTCGCGAAACTGTGGTATAGAAATCATCAAAGCGATTGCTCTACCTGGTCAGAATTCGCAGCAACCCTCACGGAGGTCTTTGGCCGTCCTGCTGTGCGTCGGCTTCGTGCTGAACAGCGCTTGCGTGGCCGCGTACAGCGAAAAGATGAGACTTTCACAAGTTAGATCGAAGATGTGCTCTTCCTCTGCAAGGTCGTCAACTCGACTCTGGACGAAGCAGGCAAGATCAAGCACATCATAAAAGGCATAAATGACGGTGCATTCCAGATGCTTGCTGCAAAAAGTCCGCAGCCGGTCGCCGATGTAATTCAGCTGTGCCAAAATTTCGATGAGCTGCGTAGGCAGCGCGCTTCCACACGTTGCGCCGCTCAAGACACAGCGGATCTTTCATCTTTGGATTTTCGCCATGACATCACCGACCACTCAGCCTTAATGCCATTCATTAAGCAGTACATTCGCGAGAAGGTTGCACGGCAGCTACCTACAATCACGAGATCATCCGATCTGCTTGCACCCTTGTCACCTTCCCTTCGTCACGTCATTGAATCGGAAGTTGCCGAGGCCTTGCCACCAAGTCCTGCTCAACCGCCTGTTACAGCACCACTGACGTATGCAGCCGCTGTTGCTCGGCCACGTGCTTCACCGTCTCCCAGTACATATCAACCAACTCGTAACGCTTACACGTCACCGCCATCTGCACGCCCGTTTATCGCTTCCTACTCAACCAGCAGTGCTCCTGCCGTCAGCCCCTGGCGTACACCTGATAACCGGCCCATATGCTTTTCATGTGGCATACCCTGTTACATAGCCCGCTACTGCCGCCGTCGCAGCTTCCCTTCTCGTGACCATGCCGGGGCCTCTAACTACATGCCTGCTCAACCTCGATATCCCGTTTCTGCCAATCCTTCTACGGACATACCTCCCAGTCGCCGACCATTCGACTCACGCCGTTCGTCTTCACCCTGCCGCCGATCAGTTTCTCCAATGTTACGCCGTCACAGCCCACCTCGAGGGGGACACTGACAGGCGCTGTTCCGGAGGCAAGAACTGCGTTGTCAGCGAAATTTTCAAGACCTAATTGCTGTCCCCCGAACGAAATCGAACTCTCTATAGGTGGTGGTGACGTTCACGTGCTTGTTGACACTGGAGCTGCCGTATCTGTCATTAGTGAAAAACTCTGCCGAAATCTAAACGAAGTAACCACTCAACTTACCGACCTATCTTTGCAGACAGCTACGTCCTATCCTGTTCGGCCTTCAGCATTGTGCACTGCGCGAGTCCTCATTCAAGGTGTCCTGTATGTCGTCGAATTTGTCTTTTTGTTCCGTTCTTCGCACGACGTTATTCGTGGGTGGAATTTCCTTTCGTGAAATTCTGCTGTAGTCGACTGCGCTCGTTCTGAACTCACGTTATCCGTGCCGTGCTTCGACTCCGATGATCGCGCTTCGTGTAAAGTGTTTGCTGCTTCTGACGTCGACATTGCGCCTTTCTCAGCCGTCCTCGTCCCGGTGTAATGTGCGTCTCCTCCGGAATCACCTGTTTTGTTTATACCATCGGCCGCTTCTGCGTGCCGTCGAAATTTCTTGCTTCCGTATGCCGTCATCACTGTCTGCGATCGTCACGCTTCCATTTATGTGTGCAGTTCCTCGGATAGCTCATCATCAATACTCCGCGGAGAATGCCCGGGAAGCTACGAACTTTACGACTGCGTTCTCCTGGCTACCATACCTGTTCCCACGGCGTCCTTCCCGATTTGTGCTGTCACCTCACCCACTGCGGCTAATAATGTTGTGGACGTCTTCTCTGGTGCCATTGATTCCGAGCTCACACCAACTCAGCGAGAAGAGATCATGAACCTCCTAGAGCGTTTTCGCACTTCATTCGACCGTGACAGCCATGCTTAGGCCGAGCATTTGCAGTCGTTCACCGCATTGATACCGGTCAACAAGCCTCGCTAAGATTTAAAACAAGATAATGATTGGAAGGAAAAGCACTTTCAAGCAAAAAAAAGAATCAGTTTCGCCGCAAGGGCGAATCTACGAGTGAGAGAGCAACAACTTGGAATTTTATACGAAGTAAGGGTAGCAGCATGTTGTACAGAGCAAGGCCAGCATCTGACCCTTTGGATCCGACCTCGCGTAGCTCAACAACATGCTGGTTTAAGGGAATACGGCAGCTCCAGGGACCGAGGCCTCTTTCGTTATGTCAGTCCTGTATGTAGGAATCGCTGAGAGCACAGCAAAATTGTGAGCCGACTCCTGACGCCCGTCGAGATAGCGCGTGGCCCAGCAGTCGCGGCAGTGCCCTTCTGAGGAAAGTTCGCAGTTGCTGCTCGAGCGACGTAGCGCCCTCCCTCGCACCCAGACATGTATGTTTCGACTGTAGCAATGGTTTTCTGTATACCGTGAGAGTCCACAATAAAGCTAGCTCCTAAAGTGCATAATGTCTACGTTGGAGTCGCCGACTAGCATAAAGGGTTTGTGCTCGTAGGTGTTTTATGCTGTTCTGTCACGAGTGTGATTCATATTAGTCTATTGTTAAACCTGATCTTTCGATTTTACACGGTGCTGTGCCATGTGCACGGACTCTAAACGGACGAACAAGCCTCGGCCTTAAGGTGCTTTGCCCCTAAAAGCTGCTGGATTTCTTCTCAGATACTGAGAGCCCACTTGACCTAATGCATAAACTCTCGATCAATTCCCAATTACGTTTTTTTTGATACCCGGATCCAGATGAAAGGTGTTGGCGTCGTCTGGTTCTATGAACCGCGTGTACAGAAACCAATTCCTCCTTTCCAGAGTGGCCACTCCAAGCTCCCTAACGACCTATTGCCACGTTGTGCCTAAAGAATGCTCTTGGCAATTGGTGCACGCAGTGTAGTTCAGTCCCGTTAAAACTGAAAGCCTTCTGAGCACTGGGTATCCGCGGGGCCGTCTCATTTCGGTCGCAGATGGTCGACAAACATTCGGTTGATCCCACTTATTCGTGGAAGCGATAGGAGGCAAGTGCTGGCCTATAACGCATTGTTTATTGCTTTGTGTAGTGAATGGAGGAAATTCCTAAGGGAATTTATGTTTGTGAACTTTTGGTGGAATTTTGAGATGTTTGTGCGAACTTACGAGAATGAAGACGACGGCGACATGAAGGCGAGCCAGGGGCACGAGGCACGCGCGGCGGCGGTAGAAGAAAAAAGCCAGCAGATCCCACGCATTGTGGGAATCGATGTAATGCGAAGCAGCCAGCAAAGAGCTGCATACATCGTCTTGTATGTCATTGAGGAAAATACGTATCGTGGTTTTCATGTTGACTCCTCTTATTTATGTTCGTCCCACAGTAATGTCGCGCAATACCAACTTCGCGGTCGATCAAGATAGAGAAACGACTGCCAGCGCACCATGAGCGTGGAACGTAAGTCATGCTGTACATGACATGTGTGTCATGACTTTTATGTTAACTCGTATTATTTATGTTCGTCACATGGTCACATCGCAAGATACCAATTTTGGTGTATATCAAGCTAGCGAAATGGCCGCCAGCGCCCCATGAGCGTGGCACGTAAGTCATGCCGTACATGACATGCGTGTCATGATTTTCATGTTAACTCCTGTTATTTATGTTCGTCACACAGTCACGTCGCAAGATACCAATTTTGGTGTATATCATGCTAGCGAAACGGCCGCCAGCGCGCCATGAGCGTGGCACGTAAATCATCCTGTACATGACATGCGTGTCATGATTTTCATGTTAACTCCTGTTATTTATATTCGTCCCACAGTCACGTCGCGTAAGACCAATTCCAGGGTAGATCAAGCTAGCGAAACGGCCGCCAGCGCGCCATGAGCGTGGCACGTAAGTCATGCTGTACATGACATGCGTGTCATGATTTTCATGTTAACTCGCGTTATCATGTTCGTCACACAGTCACGTCGCAAGATACCAATTTCGGTGCATATCAAGCTAGCGAAACGGCCGCCAGCGCACCATGAGCGTTGCACGTAAGTCATGCTGTGCATGACATGCATGTCATGATTTTCATGATAACTCGTATTATTTATGTTCGTCACACGGTCGCATCGCATGATACCAATTTTGGTGCATATCAAGCTAGCGAAACGGCCGCCAGCGCCCCATGAGCGTGGCACGTAAGTCATGCCGTACATGACATGCGTGTCATGATTTTCATGTTAACTCCTGTTATTTATGTTCGTCACACAGTCACGTCGCACGATACCAATTTTGGTGCATATCAAGCTAGCGAAACGGCCGCCAGCGCGCCATGAGCGTGGCACGTAGTCATCCTGTACATGACATGCGTGTCATGATTTTCACGTTAACTCCTGTTATTTATATTCGTCCCACAGTCACTTCGCGCAAGACCAATTCCGGGGTAGATCAAGCTAGTGAAACGGCCGTCAGCGCGCCATGAGCGTGGCACCTAAGTCATGCTGTACATGACATGCGTGTCATGATTTTCATGTTGATTCGTGTTATCATGTTCGTCACACTGTCACGTCGCGCAATACCAATTTCGGGGTAGATCAAGCTAGCGAAACGGCCGCCAGCGCACCATGAGCCTGGCACGTAAGTCATGCTGTACATGACATGCGTGTCATGATTTTCATGTTAACTCGTGTTATTTAGGTTCGTCACATAGTCACGTCACAAGATACCAATTTTCTTGTATATCAAGCTAGAGAAACGGCCACCAGCGCACCATGAGCGTAGCATGTAAATCATGCTGTACATGACATCCGTATCATGATTTTCATGTTATGACTTGTCATTTATGTTCGTCATACAGTCATGTTATGCCATACCAATTTTGGTGCACATTTGATTAACCAAGTGACCAGGAGAGCACAAAGTCGTAGGCGGCTAGATAGATAGATAGATAGATAGATAGATAGATAGATAGATAGATAGATAGATAGATAGATAGATAGATAGATAGATAGATAGATAGATAGATAGATAGATACGCTCAAAGTTGCAGAAGTTAGCTAAGAAATGCTTCGCATTTAAAAGTGAAAAAAAGAAAAAAAAGAAGAGGCGCGTGCGGAACGGGCAGAGGGCTGAGTAAAGCTAGCCGAAGGACACGCCGGACCAGGGCGCTGTCCGTGAAGATTGTCGTGGCCGTTCTCGGTGAGGTCTGGTGCTTGCCTGGTGGTTCGGACGTTGGCGGTGGCTCCAGCGAGGACGCGCCGGACCTGGGCGCTGTCCGTGGAGCTCCTCCGCCTGTTCTTAGCGAGGCCTGTGGAGCCGAGGTACCTGCCTGGGGCTACCGGTAAAGGACGCGGCTCCGCCTGTGTCGGCGTGCAGGAATCACTAGTTCCTGAACGCCGTCGCCACCTGGGACGGCGCAAGGCTGTGATCAAATGGGAGGCCTTACGGAGGCCTTGTCTTCTTGCTGTAAGGCACGCGGGACGTGTCACCAGCGTTCCTGGGCTCGCCTTCGACGAGACTCGTCGCCGCACGTGGACTGACCCTCCTCAAAACAAGGTCGTCTACAAGTCTTGAGACTTCGTTTATTGTAACCTTGATGGGACATTCCGCGGTTAGGACTTTCAGATTAATTTATGTTGTAGCGAAGCCTTTAAGATGAGTAATGGGTTGCGCTCTCTATAGCCTTCTAGTGGGTCGTTCTCTTTGGTTCTTCCCGCTCGCGCTCTGAGTCCGTGTTTGTCCTTGCACGGCCGCTATATAAAAAAAATTGGCCGCGTATCTGCGTGCTTCGCTGCAAATGTCGTGTAAAGACGATAGAAGAGGCGCTGTGTGAGATATGGACGCCATCTGGCAATACGTCGGGAAACATGAGTGCTGTGTTGCGTGCTGGTAGTCCCGGCGCAGCAGCAGGCGAAGACCTTTGCAGAGAAACGTCCGCACTCAACGACTACTCTCCACACACTCTTTTATTTACACGTCGCCTGGGTAAAACAGGAACGCCAGAGCGGCGCCCACAACCGGCAGCCTGAAGGCCGCCCACAACGCTGCTTTTTCATTTTTTTTAATATTTTTTTCACCTTCTTGGCCTTCTCAAACTAAAGTTTTTCAACACCAACCCATGGCATTCGTACAGTGCAATACAGAACCGAAACCGAAACACAACAATGAGCTCGTGCGAAGGGCACGGAGGAAGGCAAATTTCAGCGCAGTCGCATTTTCAGCTTTGTTGAAACAGCGCTCAATGGACGACGACGAAGTAAAAGAAGGCACAGGACAGGCAGCGCCTGTCCTGTGCCTTCTTTTACTTCGTCGTCGTCTAGTGAGCGCTGTTTCAACAAAGATGAACGCATACCAGCTCGCTCAAGCTTCCATTCTTATGCATTTTCAGCGCAGCTTAAGAAACTAGGGTCCTTATAATTACGTATGTATGCATTTTCTATTAAAGGAACACGTCACCTAATACTTACCTAGTGATGTTGCACCTCAGATATGCATGATATTTACTTTTTGATCGACAACGTTCACAAGTATGAACAGCCGTACCAGTTCAAGACGGCTGGCCCTTGGGCAAGTGGTTCAACTTTGGCCGAGTGGCTGAATCGAGGGACGTGCCGACAAACAGAAAGACAGACAGACAGAAAGACAGACCACAATTTCTGCGTTTAAGTTCCCAAAGAAAGACTATCGTCTTTAATAAAACAAGTGCGGCCTACTCCGTCGCACCGAAACGGCGTCCGGGGCCTAGTTCTCCTTGCGCCCGCACTGGCGCCACCACACTGGTACAGCTGTTCACGGAGAAGCGCTTCGACAGCCGCGTTTGTACGCCCGACACTTACTCCGATCAGGCCGTAGATAACGCGTTTTATAGCTGCACATTACACGTTGAATACTGAAGTCGTTATTAGAACTGCCGATTACCCCGCATATGTGAACATTTTGCCCTAGGAGTACCAGTGTTTTGTAGAGTGGGCCTCAATACTCTCCACCAATGCTGCCCGTTTGACTCACCTGAAATGAAAAGTGTCACTCAATCACTGATCCCCTTAATGCAGGCAGTCGTCGGGCAGATTCCAAGGGCTGACTTATCGGCCCACCGAAACGCACCACGAAAGCACACAAAATTTAAATGTAGGTCCTGTTAGTGCGCCAACAAATGCCGGTTGTGGCCCAAAGCAAGAGTTAGAGTCAAGAGTTGACAACACAAACAAAATATATTCTCAGTTAAGGCAGTACAAGCATCACGCAAACATCCACACTCGGCAGGTATCAATTACAACTCACAACATCACTTAGATGGTGTTTAAAACGATGGGAACAAACTTACCGTGCTACAACTGCACTCTCATCCATTAGAAACTATCCAAGAACACCTAAAGGCCTTGAATATTCACGAAACTTGGGCAGCCCACAATTCTTCGAACGTTTCAGGAATATTTCTCTTCCAGGAAGCACTCAAACGAACTCCAGCTCTGCTCACCGTCATTCGGCGACACTCTTCTAAACAGTGCTCCCACGGTGTCATCACCATATCATCCAAGATCGACTGACCGCACTACACGACTCACACGAACAACATAACTTCTTCTCCGACTTCACCATACCGTCCTACCCTCCGTCGTCTCTCGTTTGGATCCTTTCCAGTTTTCCGAACATTCCATGTGATTGTTCGGCTCGTAGCACGTAGCGCAGCGACAGCTAGGGGAAAGGGATTCGTCTCGCCGGTTCGTCTGCGGAATCGGTCGGTTCCACTTTGATTTCTTGAATTCTCCCGATCTGCGCGGGTGTTAGGCTGTCGCGACCGCGACGGCGTCTTCTGAGGAGAGGGTAGGTGCTCGCCCTGGGCGCCTTTTGGTGCTCGTATTTTTTTTTTTCGTTGCGCGCACCCGTTGGGGGTAACAGTCGGCGCAGTGGCTTGATGCTGTCGTCAGTATGCGGCGCGCGCCTGTTTTAGCGCTCGTTTGTGACAGAAAAAAGTGCTCTTTTACGAATATTACGCTTCCCGACACTGTAAATCGCATGGGAATACGCGGTACTTCACAGTAGCGTCTTTTCACACGTTCGAGTTGCACAGCGGCACGCAACAGCTTTGCGTCATCACACCGCTAAAAAAACCGTCTGCCACACACACGCGCACCAAAAAACCGTACTCAGGCGCAGGAAACATGAGGCAAGCGGCTCACACGCGCGGTCACACACAAGAAAGACACGAGGAAGCACACAAAAATGCACATGGACACGCATAAATCCTGAGGCGACCGCATAGTAACACGAACCGGCGTCTGCCTTGAGGACCGTGCTAGTGGCGCCCTCACCCAAAACAGCTGCCGCTCAGCCGACCCGCGCTCGCCCATTGACGGCGACGCGACGCAGCAGGCCGCACCTGTTTTTTTTTTATGTAGCGGCCGTGGTCCTCGACTGTCGCCATTGAGCATTGTCGCCGACTGCTGTCAAATAAACACCTCAACAAATTGGTGGAGAGTCCTGTGCTCCCATTCGATGCCCCTGAAGCTTAGATCCCGTACCCTACCAACTATCATGCCTCAAGACGCTGCTCAGAAAACGCCTCCTCCCACAACGACCCCCCCCCCCCTGTGTCCCCAGCATCCGCGACCCTCCTATCTTCACCGGCGCCGATGGGACCGACGTTGAGGATTGGCTTGCGATGTACGAGCGTGTGAGCGTACCCAATAAATGGGACGAGGCAGGCAAACTCAGCAACCTGGTTTTCTACCTCGCGGGTGTGGCGGGCCTGTGGTACAACAACCACGCCACTGATTTCCCCACGTGGTTTGCTTTGAAGACCGCCATCATCGACGTGTTTGGCCGCCCAGCCGTTCGTAAACTGTAAGCCGAACAACGTTTACGTCAACGAGCTCAGCAGACCGGTGAGTCTTTTACGAGCGACATAGAAGACGTCCTGGACTTGTGCAAGAAAGCCGACGCAGCCATGCCTGAGTCTGACAAGATCCGCAACGTTATGAAAGGCATCGACGACGATGCCTTCGCTATGCTGCTCGCCAAGAACCCTTGTACTGTGGCCGAGGTGATCGCGCTCTGCCAAATCTATGGAAGAGCTGCGCCGGCAGCGGTTGCTGACCCGTCGACCTCCATCACGCGACGCCGATCTCGCTGGCTTGTCGGCCATTTCTGATCAGTCTGCCTTGCTCGCCGAGATCAAGTCTTCGTGCGCAAGGAAACTGCCCGCCAGTTCTCCCTACTGGCCTTGCCTTACCCGCAGCATGTTGAACAGCCGTCGACCACGCTGCTGCCTCCCTTACGCCTGCCCTATTCAGCAGGCAATCGCGGAGGTCATACCGGAATACCACCAGCCCCCTCCGGCGCCTGCACCGCTTAGTTACGCGAAAGTTGGAGCCAGGTCACCCCAAGCGATCCCTGTGGCTGCCCCACATACGCCGAAGCCGCCGCCAGACCTCAGGCCTTCGACGCGAGTGTGCCGGCTGCGTTTGCCGACGTCATACCTAGGCCACCGATGCAGCCCATCATGCAGTCGTATCAGCAGACGCATCGTCCACCGCGTCCTGCGCCATGGATGTGTCCTACCCCGGCGAACAGATGGCGCAATTCTGACAACCGCCCGATCTGCTTCGCGTGCGGTTGCGCCGGTCATGTCGGCCGCTATTGCAATCGTGTGCAGCAGCCTCGTGTCGCCTCAACCATCCCCAGCCAGTCAAGACGCCCGTATTACGTTTCACGGCCGCCTATGTCACCGTCGTCTCGCCCAGCTCCATCTACACACCGTTCGCCGTCACCACGACGCCCATCACTGTCACCGATGCGGCCACGTCCGGTCCCACGTGACCAGGAAAACTAGTCGTCGCATTCCACGAGGCAAGGGCTGCGACGCTATCGAACTGCGAAAGCCCTCAGCGAAGCTCATCGAACGTGTTAGACGTGATTGTGGACGGCGTTCGCGCGTCTGCCCTTATCGACACTGGAGCCGCCGTATCCGTTATTAGACAGATTTAGTTGGGCGTCCGCAGCCACGTGCGTACGCAACGCGCGAGATCACGCGTACGTAGCAAAGCGCGTCTCACTGAACAGCTTTAGTTGGACGGACGCAAAAGTTGAAAAGTGTATTCCAGCGTTGCACTCTCTGGAGCTGCGTGTTACTCAGCGTCGCCATACGCCAGCTTCTGAAACGGCCACCTCGGCCGGGAGGGGTCGGCGCGCGTTCGTGCGCCGCGTCTCTCTTTTAGCGCAGCTACGAAGTCGACACAGTTACCCATTGTGCACGCGAATAGTCACGTCGAATTGTTCACTAGTGGGTCACGGATTTAAAGGATTGCAATGCAAGCAAGCGTTCTATGGAATCGTCACCTTCTGTCGGTTTTGTCTTGGGGAGAAATAGATGATATTCTGCTAAGCAATGAGGAACGACGACTGCTGATAGGAGGCAGCTATTTCGACGACCTCGAAGACGAGCTGAGGCGCAAAAGCGAACGGGAGCTGTTCAGGTACCGGTCCCGCCACGGCCTCCTGGACATTGAACGGATTGACGTTGAACTTTTTAAGCTGCAGTTCAGGTTCGAGAAAGAAGATTTCGGCGAACTAGCAAGTGCTCTTTTATTGCCACAAGCAGTGGTCAGTGCGCAGAATGTGACTGTTCCTGGGCAAACTGCTTTGTGTCTTACTCTTCGACGCCTCGCCTACCCAAACAGATGGTGCGATTTGAAGAACATTTTTGGTCTGCATGCCTCCGTCATGTCTTCTGTGGCCTCAAAAATGTTTTGTCACATCACCAGTAACTTCGGTCATCTGCTGGATGATTGCAACAACCATAGTTGGTTATCGCGCCGCTGCCTCGGCACGCTTGCAGAAGTAAGTTTACTTTGACACTTTTTACTAACACAGTACTAACTGAAATCGAGTCGAAAAGCGCACGTGCATTGTCTCACATATCCTGTGGACTAATCTAATGTAACATTGACATACGAAAACATTGTTTCATAAACACAGTGTCCGGTTCATAGTCTGTTGTTCCCGTGTTCTGTTTAGCACAGCTTAAAAAACACGACCGAACAGGAACTTGTCTTGTTTCGTGTGAAAAAGGCGTGTTCCTTCGCGATTACGGAATCGATACCGAAAGCGGCGAGTCAGTCAATATAAAATTTTCAAAATCCAGTGCTTAGATGACCTTGCATATTTTAGAACAGCAATTGTTAGCCATATCGACACACGTTATGTGAGCTACAGATTTGTTAGAAAATGTATAGCTAGTGAATGCAGAGGAAGCAAATTGAAAAGCCTTTTTCGCACTTATTTTTCTGCAGGCTGTGGCAAGGAAAGGAGCGCCTCTTCGCAACTGTTGGGCGTTCATCGACGGAACGGCTCGACCTATTTGCAGACCGAAACGAAACCAAGAACAGTACTACTCGGGGCACAAGAGATGCCACTGTGTAAAATATCAGTCTGTCATGTGCCCGAACAGCATTATTTGCCAACTGGATGGACCTTACCCCGGAAGACGACATGATGCAGGCGAGGAAAGATTTTATTTTGCAGAAAAAAAAGTATTACACTGTGTAGTACTTGCACAGGCATTATGAGAGTGCTATTACCCCTGCAACAATCACCCCTCTTGAGTCATGCCACTTCATTGTGATTCTTATTTTGACAAAACGAATTGCATGCCTCACCTTTCGTGTCCTGCCTCATTAGGTTATCTGTTACATTTTTTTGCCACATTCTCACAGATTATCTGTTACATTTTTTGTCACATTCTCACATACTGTGTAAGTATTACTCAAGACGAATCTTTCATAAGAACACTGCGCTTTAAAGGAGATCCGTAAGCCATTGAACAGCCTGAGTTACTCTGTGCTCGTCCAATAAGAATAACAATTGATGCATTTCTATTTTTCAGGAATTCTTGAGAGCAGCGGACTATACTCGAAGCTCGAGCGGCTTGTAAAAGACGACGACTTCGTGGTATACGGGGACCCGGCGTATCCCCTGCTGCCGCTCGTAATGAAACCATATGGCGGGAACACCCTGACACCAGCACAGCAGGCCTTCAACCGTGGGATGAGCTCTGTTCGCCAAGCCGTAGAGTGGGGCTTTGGGAAAATAGTTGGCGAATTCGCGTTTCTGGATTTAAAAAAAAATCAGAAGCTTTTATGGCAGCAGTTAGCCCAAATGTACAAAGCTGCCACAATTCTGGCTAACTGCCACACATGTATGTATGGCAGCCAGGTTTCAGAGTATTTTGACTTGCAGCCACCTTCTTTGCGTGAATACTTGAAGCAAAGGAACCCGTAATTTGCAGCACATGCACATTATTTATTTTAAAGCAAACTGGTAAGCGTGCGAAGCTGTTTCGACCGAAGGTGTAGAGTATATTATGCGAATGTTTTCCATTGTATTTATGTCCTCAAAGTTTTCGTTTACTTGACTGTAAGACCAGTTTTGGCGCGTAATAAATGGCGTAACAGTACTGCTTTTTCGTTTCATGATTCGTGAAATGTGGCACATTTGCACTCGCAAGGCGGAATTAGGTGACCAGGCTGCTGCGTCCAGTATTTACACAGCCTTGCAAATTAACTTTAAAATCATACCAACGTACGTCTCTTTGTCAAATTCCCCGGTTTGTTAGTGTACATTCTATGAGGAATCAATGCAAAAAAAAAAGCAGCTGTGTTGCTTGCACATGCTTCGCAATGCACCATGGGAAACAGCACTGCTACCATTTATGCAGCCGAACTCCAAAGTATTTCGTTCATTTTTTTTACATGTGAACAAGATTGCATGTCACAGGTGCAATAAATGTTCTATGAGCAGAAAATGAACGCAAAGTGTTATTTTATTCTAGCCAACAACTTTTCAACTACATTGGTAAGTGACTGTTGCTGAGATGCGGCAAGTGCACGTTCTTCGGCTCGCTCTTTTCTGTCGCGCTCGCGTTCTTCAGCTCGCATTCTTCGCTCCTCAGCCCATTGCTCTGCAATCTCCCTTCTTGCAGAAGAGTTGAGATCTGGGCCAGTTGGTTCATGATACTTGACGAAAGCCAGCAAAAGAACGGGACACGAGAACGACACAAAAGAACGTGTCGCGTTCTTTTGCTGGCTTTCGTCAAGTATCACTCCCTTCTTGTGTCATCAAGCACTGCAACAAGGCGACCCTCATTAGCAATACGCTCCTTCTTCCAGGCCAGCCGTTCTTCCTGAAGCGCTAGACGCCTTGACTCGAGGGCGAAGTCTTTTTCTTTCAGCAGCAGGTCGTGCCTCAGTCTTTTTTCGAGGAAGGCATAATTCGTGTCCCTGGCATTGTGCCTTCTAGCTGCGATGTAAAAAAAAAAGAAACGTCCACATACGCTACTATTACATCAAACATGTTGGGAGCACATGGACATTGGTAAACACCGAACAAAAGGAACAAGCGTACACTTTACTGTCATTTAAATGTAAATTGGAAGAAAAATATAGGACTTCATTATTTTAGGGGCTAATTCAGTCACAGAAAATCGCATACCACGTGATGCACCATTTCCTATAGTAGGATTGGACGTTGAAGCAGTGGCCTCAACGTTGTCAGCCGCGGTTCCTCCTGTTTGGTTGGCCCGGGCAGGTGTGTCGGTGTCAACGGATGGGGTTGCAGGCACCTCAGGGACTATGGTAGGCGGCTCGTGCATGTTTTCAATTGATGTGATGTCACCGTAATCGTCGCATGAAGCAGTTCCTTCAAGAAAGTGCGTTGCGCTGTCTTCCATATCGGTACCTGCACATACAATGAAAATAACCGTCCCAGAGGGACACGAGAAACGAATTGCACCAGGTAGGTTGATAACGTCACATGTGCGTAATAGGCTAAACATGCAGCGCAGCGAAACGTCGCTAGAAAAAATACTTCAGCGCACGGGAACAGCTAGGCAAATTGACAAAAAGGACGTTGACAAATTCACTCACAGGGACCATCACCGGTGCTTTCTGCAAAGTACATCTCAGCAGCATCATCTCTAGCAAGTGCCGCCGATTTTCTTGCTGCCGTGGTTGCGCCGTTGTGAACAGGGGCTTTCGAATCTGGACGAACGCTCGGCATGTTGGCCCTTCGGGGAGCCCGAATCGTCACTCCACTTTCACGAGCCAGGTCCAGGATCTCTTGCAACAGCGCTTCGCGCTCACCATACTCTTCCTCTGTACCCGACCTGAAAACCGGAAACCCAAGACACCGCATTAGCGACTTTCACAAACACATTTCGCGCACTTAGCCGACACTCACCTGCGGATGGCAACGCGATCTCTTGCGGCGAACCGTTCCAGCAGCCGGTATGTTCGCTCCCGCACTGTTCAATTTGTGAAAGGCATGTTTGTTAAATCCTGCATTTTCGATGCGATACTCGTCCACTCCCCGTGGTCACGGAAAGGGTTCGCGTTTCTCACATACGACAGCATCTGCAGGTCAATTGCGGGGTTGAACTGAACCCGATTACTTGTGCCGCCACCACACCTCACACGAGACACTCCGGCCGTAGCCATACTGAAAAATGCGCTCGCGAGGAGACGTGACAAGACGCGAGAGCACGCACAGCCCGCACAGCCCGCAAGCGACGCTACGCAGCTTTTGAAAACCTACGGACGCCAGCAAGAAACCGTGCGTTGTCTTGCGTACTGGGCATGCGCACTGACGCCTTCGCGCGTTTCTGGTGTACGCGGAGCTGCTGCAGACGCCCACTGTAGACGCGACAAGACGCGAGAACATGCACAGCCCGCAGAGCCCGAAACAGACGCTACACAGCATTTTTTTCAGAACCAACGGACGCCCGCAAGAAAACGTGCGTTGTGCTGTGTACTGGGCATGCGCACTTACGCCTCGGCGCGTTTCCTGCGTACGCAGGGCTGCTACGTACGCCCAACTAAATCTGTCTAATATTGACGCCAAACTTAGCCGATTGCTGCGAAAAGTGAGGACGCCACTGCCCGGGCTGTCCCTGCGTACAGGCAGCGCCCAAAGTATTCACCCTACAGCGGTTTGCACAGCCCGCGTCATGATTAAGGATGCTCTGTACGCCGTCGAATTGATCATAATTCCAGCGTGCTCTCACGACATCATCCTAGGATGGCATTTTCTCTCCCACCACGACGCCGTGATTAATTGCGCACCAGCCGAAATAGCGCTCTCACTCTAAAAAGACAGGGCGTGCAAACACTACAAACCACTACAAAAAATCAAGTAATCGGTGAGGACTTTGAAAAGGTGGTAACTTCCGTGAGCGAAAAATTTGAATTAAATGGAGGAGGGCTGCGCTTTACTAAAGATGTGCCTCAGAATAATGGAATACAATTTCTAGACATTTCCTTAACGTTCCAGAAGAACCACGTGTGCTGGCAGTATTCTCCTAGATCTTCGAAACCGCTGTTAAATTTTTCGTCGAAGCACTCGAAGGTTGTAAAAAACGGCATCGCCATGTCTTGCCTTAAGTGAGCCCTCACCAAATCGTGTGAGCACAAAATGAGTGACAGCTTTAACGCACAGGTTACACGTCTTTTTGATGTAGGGTATCCTCGTGATGCAGTGGCCACGGTCGCTGAACGTTTAAAGAAGTCTAGTGTGTTAAGTCCGAGCATGGTTGCAGAAAGCGATAGGAAGAAACGTGTCGTAGGTATACTGTACATTCATCGCGTATCTCACAATCTAAAGAAAGTAGGACCTAGATACGGCGTTAATGTTGTTTTCACGGCTGCCAATAAGCTAGGTAAGATTTGTGCCGCTGTGCAGAGGAAGAATGAGGGAGTAAAAGACAAGAAGCGGACCGATATTTGTTTCGTGAAACACACCAACAAATTCACTGATTGCCGTACGAGTGTGGTGTATAAGATCCCTTTTAGCTGCGGCCGCTTCTACGTAAGACAGACGGGCCGATGCATCAACCAGAGATTATTAGAACATAAGAGATCGCTAACAGGAGGCTCACCTTCTAATCTATCCTTACATTGTCGAGATTGTAAGTGCACGCCAAAACTTGATGAATGCGCAGGTGTTGTACCGGCCATAGAAATGAAGAAACGCGCCTGATGATGAAGCATGGCATATCGAGAATAGTGGTAGCGCATGCGTGAGCCAACCGTCGATTAACTTGCATAAAGATGAAATCAAATGCCTTAACAGTTATCTTCCACGTAGACCGCCACGCGTGCCGGATTGATAGGTTCGCCTGTTGGATGGGCATGCGCAGATAAGTTTTCGTGCCTTCTTTCTTTTCAGCCGTTGTGCGTCTCTTCAGTTGTTAGTCGGCGTTTATGGTGTCCTGACTTCTTTCTTGTGTCCGTGTTTGCACGCCCTGTCTTTTTAGAATGAATACTTACCAACTAGCTCAGCTCTCTGTTATTCTAGAGCTCTCACCATTCTCTTATCTGACGCCGGCTGACAGTCCATCATCTGTGAGCAAGGTACTCGTCAAAGACGACACCACAGTTCCTGCAAACTTGTCAACGGCGGTGTCCGTCTACTGCGCCTGTCTCTCCGACACCGTCGCCCTCCTCTCGCCATCCGACCGTGTTTGCACGAGCAAAGGCTTGCTAGTGCCTTTCTCGACTGTGCAAGTCACTGAGGGCAGCACGTCAATTTTTATTATCAACCCATCTCCGTACAGTATTACGTTGGTGTGACGAGAATGTCTCGCCAGCGTGGAACCCCTCGAAGACGCACAAGTTATGGACGAACCCGATGCCACGCACGGCCGCAGTTCCAGTACGCTCAGTCCTGTTTCGACGTCTGGTTCATCACCCGCTGACGTGTTTCGTTCCTCCATAGCTGACAACCTTACGCAGGTCCAGCGTTCCCAGCTTCTGGACTTGTTGGAAAAATTTCGCTCTTCTTTCGATGTCGCTCAAACTTCTCTCGGCCGCACGTCGTCCGTTACGCACGGCATCGACACTGGCGCCCACCTGCCACTGCGGCAACGTCCATATAGTGTATCTCCCACAGAACGCCGTGTAATCACCGAGCAAGTCGACGACATCCTTCGACGCGATGTTATTCGACCCTCTAGCAGCCCCTGTGCGTCTCCTGTCGTTCTTGTTGCAAAGAAGGACGGTTTTGTGCAGATCTGTGTGGACGACAGACGACTCAACAAGATCACTCGTAAGGACATGTGTCCACTGCCGCGAATAGACGGCGTGATTGACAGCCTACAAGGAGCAGAGTTCTTTTCATCAATCGATTTGCGCTTAGGGTACTGGCAAGTACCTATGGCTGATGATGCTCGACCGAAGACCGCCTTTGTCACGCCCGACGGCTTGTACGAATTCAACGTCATGCCGTTTGGGCTGTCTAATGCGCACGCCACCTTCGAGCGCATGATGGATACTGTTCTGCGCAACCTGAAATGGCACACGTGATTTTGCTACCTCCACGACGTCGTCGTTTTCGCTCCAGACTTCACGCATCTTCAACGCCTCCGGCATGTGTGGACGCGTTTGAGCGACGCTGGTCTGCAATTGAATCTAAAGAAGTGCCGATTTGCAGCACGGCAGCTGACAATACTTGGCTACGTCGTGTCCAAGGACGGAATTCTCCGCGATCCGGCCAAGCTTCGGGCCGTGACAGAGTTCCCAAAACCTATGACCGTCAAAGAACTGCGCAGTTTCCTAGGACTGTGCTCCTACTTTCGGCGCTTCATTCAAAACTTTGCGACTATCATATCGCCGCTGACGAAGCTTCTCGGAAGTAACGGGCCCCTCCATTCATGGTCGCCATAGTGCGACGAGGCTTTCGCGAAGCTCCGTCGTTTCTTGACGTCGCCTCCCATACTACGCCACTACGACCCTGCGGCCCCTACGGAGGTACACACAGGCGCCAGCGGTGTTGGCCTTGGCGCTGTCCTGCGCAGCGCAAACCAGGGTTCCCTGAATATGTCGTGGCATATGCAAGTCGTACGCTTACTAAAGCCGAGACCATTTACACCGTCACCGAAAAGGAATGCCTGGCGATCATATGGGCCCTTACGAAGTTCCGACCTTATTTGTATTGTGGCCCATTTGATGTCATCACCGACGATCATGCGCTATGGTGGTTGTCGTCATTGAAGGACCCCTCAGGCCGCTTCGCCCGCTGGGCACTTCGCCTACAGGACAACGGTATCCGCGTGCTGTTCCGCAACGGACGCCAGCATGCTCACGCCGACGCACTCTCGCGCTCACACTTGCCTGACGACAATACCCATAGCTCCGTGTCTCACAATGCCGTTTTTTCTATCGACATTCGCACCATCGCTACTGAACAGCGCAAGGATCACTCGATTGCCTCACTGATAGACTTGCTGATTGATCCATCGGCAACACCATCCACTCCCACGTTGCGTCGTCAAGCCCACCATTTTGCCGTTCGCGACGACCTCCTCCACTGACGCAATTACGGCGACGGCCGCCAGTGGCTTCTCGTAATACCCCGCAGTCTACGTTCTGACATATGCGAGTCGTTCCACTCTGATCCGCAGTGTACACACTCTGTGGTATCGAAAACCTACCACCGCATTAGCCAACGGTACTTTTGGCGAGGGATATACCGCTACGTGAAGTTTGTTCGCTCCTCCATCGATTGTCAGCGCCGCAAAACTTCAACGCACCTGTCGCCGGCAGGCCTGCAGCCTCTACCTTTGACTTGTATGGACCACTTCCTCTAACGTCGGCTGGTAACCGCTGGGCCATCGTCGCTGTTGACCACCTTACGCGATACGCCGAAACTGCCGTACTGCCAACGGCTACAGCGCGCGACGTTGCCTCCTTCCTGCTGCACCAATTGATGCTGCGCCACGGTCCACCCCAAGAGCTGCTCAGCAATCGAGGTCGTGTCTTCTTGTCGGAAGCTGTTGAAGCCATTCTCAAAGAGTGCAACGTTGTAAACCGGAAAACTATTGCTTACCACCCGCAGACGAATGGCCTCACCGAACGCTTTAACCGCACGCTCGGCGACATGCTCCCGATGTACGTCGCCGCCGATCACACCAATTGGGATGCGATTCTGCCTTTCGTAACCTACGCCTATAATACCGCCCCTCAGAGCACTACTGGTGTCTCACCTTTTTTTTATTGTACCGCAGGCACCCGTCGCACACAATCGACACAATCCTTCCATACAAGCCGGATCCATCGGAGTGTGCGCCTATTTCTGACACAGCCAGGCTTGCTGAAGAGTGCCGCGAGCTTGCCAAGACATTTACGACGCATGAACAAGAGCGACAGAAAAGGATTCGTGATGGAACCACCACTTCTGCGCCCACATTCCTCCCTGGAGCGCTTGTATGGCTCTCCGTCCCTACCACTGCAACTGGCCTCTCTTCTAAACTGCTGGCCAAGTACGATGGCCCCTACCGTGTCGTCGAACGCACATCCTCGGTCAGCTACCTGATCGAACCAATTGAACCACCTTTGGACATGCGCCGTCGAGGGCGCGACATTGTCAACGTGCAGCGCCTGAAGCCCTACCATGACCCGCTCATAGTGACAAGCAGTTAGGTCGCCAGGCGGCTCCCTTTTCGTACCCGGGGTAATTGTAGCGAAGCGTTGGAAGTCTGTAATGGGTCGCCCTCTCGAGCGCTTTCTAGTGGGTCGTTCCCTTCGGCTGTTCTCTGACAGCATGCTGCTCGCGCTCAGAGTCCGCACTCTGTCTTGATTGTCGCCGTTGTGCTTCGTCGGCTAGTGCCCTCAATGAACGCCTTTATAAGACAGAGGTTCTGGACGAACACGACATATCCTTTGTGGCACTGCATCCGGGAGAAACGTACAAAAATGCTGCCGCACCGAGCCATTTGAGTACCCAGCAGAAAGAGCAGATAGGCAAATTGTTAGAAGAATATCAAGATGTATTCTCTGACATGCTAGGCAAAACGAGCGTCGTTGAATGCAAATTACGGCTCACAACAAAAACACCAGTGAATGTGCGCCCGTATCCAATACCTTTTGCTATTTAGGAAGCGGCCGAGAAAGAAGTACAGAAGGCAAGGCATCATTGAACCTTCTGACTCACCGTACCAAGCCCCTATTGTCGTAGTAAAGAAGGACGGCACTATGCGGCTAGCTCAATCGAGTTGTCGTTATGGATGATGAGCCCATACCACGAGTGCATATGATGTCTGCGAAACTGGGCCAAAGCCAGCATTTTTCGAAGTTCGATTACGCGAAGGGCTATTGGCAGGTGCCGATGAATGAAAAGTCGAAGCCTTTCACAGCGTTCCAGTCATCTTCAGGGCTCTACCAGCTTTGGTTCATGCCTTTCGGAATCGAGACCGCACCTGCAGTATTCACTCGGCTCATGAGACGAGTGGTAGAAGGAATACCTAACATATCAGTCGTCACACCACATATCAGTCGCCACACGAACTTGTGACGAACACATCGCAACGCTTACGCAGTTCCTACAGCATATGAGAGCTGCGCTGTTGACAATTAAACCCTCCGAAAATGAGGTTGGCTTCAGATCAGTTAAATTCCTGGGTCACATTGTCCGCCATAATCTCCTTCGACCCCAGATAGAAACATTAGACAAGATCCAGGCCGCAAAAAGACCACAAACAAAGAAGGAAGTTCGGTCGTTTCTAGGCCTAACAGGTTACTACGGAGACTTCGTGCCCAATTACGCCGACATGACAGGCCCATTGAGTGAACTTACCAGGAAGGGGGCGCCGAACAAGGTTACCTGGGAAGAATCTCACCAGCAAGCTTTTGAAACGCTGCGACACCTCCTCTCCTCCAGTCCAGTATTACGAGCTCCAGATTTACAGGAGACTTTTTGTGGCATCGGAGACTACGATCATCATCACCAGCAAGCAGCGCGGCTCGCCGGCTGCGTGTTCGGCTCGTGACGCTCGCGCTACGAGTGAACTCGGGTTTGCTTTATTCCATGCTGATGTGGAATAAAGTGCCACAGATGTTTTGTTAATTGAGTGGCGTGCTTTATAACGCTGGCGACGAAGACAACGAGGACCCCAACGAGTCCTGGACCCGCAGAGCCATGAGCGTGGGACGGCCACCAGTGTTTGAAGGAACGTGGTCAACGTTCCGAGTTCGCCTGGAAGCGTACTTCGAAGCGCAAGACATCACGGACGCGGCGAAATGACGAGCGGTGTTAGTGGCCTCGCTACCGGACAGGGCGATTCGAGTGATCCAGGGACGTTGCCATCCGAGGCAAATCGACGCACTCAACTACGACGACGCCGTAAAGCACCTCGAGGAGTACCACGCCTTGGAAGTCAACGAAATAGCGGCAAGTTATGCTTTCTTCACGCGATCACAGCAAGAAGGAGAGAGTGTACAGGAATTTATTGCCGAAATAAGGCGGCTAGCAGAACAATGCAATTTCGGATCGTCTCTCGAACGCAAGCTGCGAGACCGAAAGCGTGTGGAGTCTTGGATGAAGATGTGAGACGACATCTGCTGATCTTGAGGAAGCTGACGCTTACGGAAGCAGAGGATTTCGTTATCTCAGCCCAAAATGCTGCCGCTAATGCTAGAAGCATGCAATCTGCCGATCAGAGTAGCATCCACTTCATGCGGCCGCAGAACCGACGAAGAGAAGGGCAACCGAAGGGCGAAAGCATGACATCTTGCCAGAGGTGTGGTAGTGAAGCTCACTTGAACGAGTGAGCTTCACTACCACACCTCTGGCAAGATGGCACCCTGGTTATCACCCAGGCACCCAAGATGGCACCCTGGTTATCGTCGATACTCCTGCACCAGCGCTATGCGGAAGGGACACGATGAAGGCGTTTAACAACTGTGGAGTGGCCATGATGATTCCAAATGTCGTCGCAAACCTCAACACGCGCAAGGAAGACCGCACAAGCCAGCAACTTCAGACGTTGCTCACGGAGTTCGAAGATGTGTTTTCGCCAGGTTTAGGACTATACAAAGGTCCACCTGTGAAGCTGATCTTGAAAGAAAACGCCACACCCCGCTTTTGCAAAGCACGTACAGTGCCATATGCTTTGACGACCAAAGTGTCCGATGCTTTGGACCGATTAGTGGCAGACGGCGTTATATCACCGGTTATGGCAGCAGAATGGGCGACGCCGGTGGTTCCAGTAGTTAAAACTGATGGGTCCATTCGACTGTGTGGCGATTTTCGGATGACAGTGAAGGTGGCCACCGTGACTAAGCAGTACCCATTACCTCGTGTGGACGACATCTTTGCAAGATTGAATGGCGGTGAAGTATTTAGTACACTGGATTTGACTCAAGCGTACAACCAGCCGCCCCTGGATGACGAGGCCAAGAAGCTGACTGTCACAAACACTCACAAGGGCCTATTTTGCTTCAATAGGCTTCCTTTTGGAATTAGCTCAGCTCCGGCCATCTTCCAGAGGCATATGGATTCCCTGTTCAAGGATCTTCCGGGTGTACAAGCCTATCTGGATGACACCATAGTGGCCGAAAAGCGCAATGACACTTCATTGCTAAAGCAAGTCCTGCAGCACTTACGTGACTATGGGCTCAGGCTAAACATCAAGAAATGCAAATTCAGACAAGAAGAAGCAAGCTTTCTTGGACATCGAGTCGATGCTAATGCGCTCAAACCGAAGGATGACAACATTGAAGCAGTTCTCCAAGCACCGGTCCCCAAGTCGGTGAGCGAACTGAAATCTGTCTTGGGATTAATCAACTAATATGCCAAATTTTTGCCGAACCTTTCCACAGTACTGGCCACTATATACACTCTGCTAACTAAGGGGGCTGCGTGGAAATGGCAACAGGTACATGAGGAAGCGGTTCGAAAGGTTAAGCAGGCCATACAAGCGTCAAAGTTTTTGACACACTTTTACCCTAACAAACCTTTGAAGTTGGAATGTGATGCTTCACCTGTAGGAGTGGGGGCAGTACTTTCCCATCGCATCAATGGCACAGACTATCCGATAGGATTTCGCTCCAGAACTCTGTCCAAAGCAGAACGAATATACTCTCAGTTAGAAAAGGAAGCGTTGGCCCTTGTATTCGGCGTGACGCGATTTAAAGACTACTTATATGGCAATCACTTTGTTTTGGTGACCGACCATAAACCCCTCACGGGTTTGTTTAAGCCAGAAAAAGCCTTTCATGACTTCGGCAAGGATTCAGAGGTGGGCACTTCTCTTGGACAATTACCATTACACATTGCAGTATCGCAGGGGAACAGAAAACTTGAATGCTGATGCCTTAAGTCGCCTGCCATTACTAAACAATCTACACGATACCAGCACAGAATCCGCCAGAGTATGTCCTGTACTCAGAATGCTTGGAGAAAAAGGCGATTAGTGTCAGAGACGTGGCACATTTTACAGAAACGGATCCTTTGCTGCAGCAAGTGAAATTTTGGATTAAGAAAGGCTGGCCGAAATTTTTGTCCGAAGAGCAGATCCGCTTCCGGCCATACTTCAGTAAGAAGGCTGAACTCACGTAGTACCAAGACTTAGTCTACTGGGGACACCGCATCGTGCTTCCCACCGCTCTAAACCGACGTATCTTCTCCATGGAACGCACCCAGGCATGGCGACCATGAAGAACATTGCAAGATCCCTGTTTTGGTTTCCGGGGCTAGACGGTGAGATCGAGCGGTTGGTGCGGGTGTGTCCTGCTTGCGTACAGGCTGCAGCGATGCCTCCAGCGCAAACACCTGTACCATGGCCCACGACGGGAGAGAAATGGAGCCGGTTGCACGCTGACAATGCAGGTTCTATTGAAGGACACATGATACTGGTAGTCGTGGATTAAGTGGATAGAAGCAGTCCCAACGAAATCTGCAACAGCACAAGTGACAGTGGAGGCTCTCAGGGCGATGTTTGCAAGGTTCGGTCTACCTCCTACTCTGGTCATGGATAACGGACCTCAGTTCCCGGGCTTCCACTTCCGCACTTTCCTGGCTCAGAACCAAGTAAAACACTTCACTACAGCGTCCTATCATCCACAATCAAATGGCTTAGCGGAGCGGGCCGTAAGAACGTTGAAGGAGGCTTGTAGAAAAACTATGAAATTCCGCCACAAACTCGAATATCAGGACTTCTGTTCCGTTATCGCCGCACGCCAGTGAAGGAGGGTAAGTCACCAGCGGAGCTCTTGCTGGGATATCAAATAAGAACAAAACTCGACTGCATTATGCCGACCTCCGAGGCTGTAAAAACAAAGTCGATGAGGGTGGCGATTTGGGCTTGTTGGTATGGTAGCATGATAATTGATGGTAGCGCAGGCCAAAGACACGGACAAAAAAAGACACATGAGACACCACAGCGCTAACTTTCAACAACTATTTTACTACCAGCTGATCCCGCTAGTATATGTAACGGCGGCGTTGACGTATGACCGTGAGAAAGTACATATACTAGCGGGATCAGCTCGTAATAAAATAGTTTTTGAAAGTTAGCGCTGTGGTGTCTCATGTGCCTTCTTTTGTCCGTGTCTTTGGCCTGCGCTATCATCAATTATCATGTAAAAACAAAGCCGTGCAATGAACGTGAACAGCGATGGCAGGCTGGACAGCGTATTTGGACTCGAACGTTTCAGCCACGGAAAAAGTGGATACCAGGTATCGTGCCTGACCAGCAGGGAAAGCGCATGGTCACAGTGGACACGACTCAGGGAAAGGAACGGCGGCATTTTGACCAAGTGCGACGGCGGGACGTTTCGGTCGACGAATCGTGCGACACCGACACGCTATCGCCCCGTCAAGAGCTTTCGGGCGAAAGCGCAAGCGATTCGCTGACTCCGGGAACTCAACCTTTGCGGCGCTCAACGCGACAGCGCCATGCTCCAGATCGTTTGAACTTTTAAGAAGGGAAGAAGCTGTGGCATCGGAGACCACGATCATCATCATCAGCAAGCAGCGCGGCTCGCTGGCTGCGTGTTCGGCTCGTGAAGCTCGCGCTACGAGTGAACTCGGGTTTGCTTTGTTCCATGCTGATGTGGAATAAAGTGCCACAGATGTTTTGTTAATTGAGTGGCGTGCTTTATAACACATTTATACTGAGAACAGACGCCTCTCCGTCCAGCATTGGAGCAGTCTTTATGCAACGACATTACGGTGTGCTACACCCAGTGACCTACGCCAGCCGTAAACTGCTACCACGCGAAGCCTGGTACTCAACTGTTGAGAGGGAAGCACTGGCGCTTGTACGGGCCATCCAAAATTTCTATGTTTATCTTTTTGGGAAGCCCTTAGTGCTGCAGACCGATCACAAGCCTCTTGCTTACATAAATTCTGCCAGACATATGAATGAATAGCCGAGTGCTCCGCTGGAGCCTTTTACTGGCCGAATTTGCAACGGAAACTTGTAAAGGAAATTTATGTGTTTGTGAACTTTTGGTGGAATTTTGAGATGTTTGTGCGGACTTATGAGAATGAGGACGACGGCGACATGAAGGCGAGAAAGGGGCAGGTGGCACGCGTGGCGGCGGCACAAGAAAAAAGGAAAAGAAAGAAAAAAATTACAGCATATGCACGGCTGTATGATGAAGAGCTTTGACGAAGTTCCCGAAGCAATCATGTGTACACCGTGAAATGTTCAGTGGTTTCGCCCAGCAGTAATCAAAGCGATACGCCGCTTTGATTATTTTTCCTTTTTCCGTTTTTCCATCTTTTTTTCATTTTTGTATTTTTTATTTTTTATATTTGTCAGTTATTTTTTATTATTTTTTATTTTTATTTGTTTATTGTTTATTTTTTACTTTTATTTATTTATTCATTCATTTATTTATTTTTCTGGATGGATGGATGCTATGAGCGTCCCCTTTACAACGGGGCAGTGACATGTCTGCCACCAGGCTCGAAGAAAAAAAAGCTTTCTTGTTCCATGTTGGCCTAATCCTTATCTACATTGATTAAATCTGTGTTATTATACCAAAAAATATAAATTCACGGTCCATCTCTCTGCCTCGTGAGGCAGAATAACCTTATTTTTCCCCAATATTTATTTTTGTACTTTATCTCTACTTTTCTGCCACCAGTACTCTAACCGTCTCTTACTTATTTCTATCGCGGACGTGTTCAGCTTTCCATTGTTGTCCCTAAAACCCAAGGCTTCCTGTGTACTCGTGCCCACAAGTATACCTGGGTGAATATCGCCACATTCAATCAGTACATGTTCCATCGTTTCCTTAGTTCCCCCGCAGCATGTACATTGTTCTTCTTCGTTACTGACTCTCGCTTTATAACTACGCGTTCTAAGGCAGCCCGACCTTGCGTGAAACAGTAAAGCGCTTCCCCTTGAATTATCATAAAACCTTTCCCTCCTTATTTCGCTTTTTCTCTTTCGGTAGTTACTCAGAGCCGGCTTCTTTTCCATCGCTGTCATCCAATAAGTCCTCTCCGCCTCTCTGACCTTCCGCTTAATGCTCCTTGTTGCCATATCGCCCGTACTGCTAGCCGTATATTTACTGGTGAGCCTCCTAGTTCTTTTTTCTCAAATTAGTGCCAACGATTTTTCTATACAAATACCTGAAAACCTTCTCTGCCCATCTACTCTTCTTCATTTTCCTCAGCCTCCCTTCGAATCTCATTTTGCTCTGAGCTTCCCTCACTTCAAAGCCTGTCCATCCCATATCGCCATTTACAGCCTCATTTATCGTCTTCCCGTGAGCGCCCAACGCGAGGCGGCCCACCGTCCTTTGATTTACATCCATTCCTGATTGTACCTCTGACTTCATGCACACCACTGAGCTCCCAAATGTAAGCCCCAGGACCATCACACCCTTCCACAGCCCTCGCAGCACCTCGTACCTATTGCATCTCTAAGGGACAGCACCATCTATTATACTGTTCGGGAGATACTGCCGCGGTTACGCCTGACATGGGACAAGGTTAGACTAAGAGGAGCTACGCCCCTAAAAGACGAGGCACGTGTGGAACGCGCAGAGGGCTGAGCGAAGCTAGCCGAAAGACACGCCGGACCAGGGCGCTGTCCGTAAAGATTGTCGTGGCCGTGCTCGGAGAGGTCTGGCGCTTGCCTGGTGGTTCGGACTTTGGCTGTGGCTCCAGCGAGGACGCTCCGGACCAGGGCGCCGTCCGTGGAGCTCCTCCTGCCTGTTCTTGGCGAGGCCCGGGGAGCCGAGGTACCTGCCTGGGTCTACCGATACCGGGCGCGGCTCCTGCTGTGCCGGCGTGCAGGAATCACTAGTTCATGGACACTATCGCCAGCTGGGACGGCGCAAGGCTGTGATCAAACGAGAGGCCTTACGGAGGCCTTGTATTCTTGCTGTAAGGCACAAGGGACGTGTCACCTGCGTGCTGGGCTCGCCTTCGACGAGAGTCGTAGTCGCACGTGGACTGACCCTGCTCAAGACAACGTCGTCTACAAGTCGTGATACTTCGTTTTTTTGTAACCTTGATCGGACATTCCGCGGTTAGGACTTTCAGAATAATTTATGTGTGTGTATCGCTGTGCTTGTTCTTCGCCATCGTCCCTAGAATCCCTTGTTCCCCTAAATGTTGACTGAAACTCATTCGTGCGTATTCTCTTGTCGTCGGTCCCGTTGAGCCACGCACTCGCCAACTTGAGGAACCACCACTCGGTCCTTGCACTTTGATTCAAGCGTTGCAAGCTGGACCAACTTCTTTGAGCGTTTTGAATCGGTATGGGTATAGCGTGGCCAGGCAGTAGTGAGAAATGTTTTTCTGAGGACGAGGAGGGGGAGAGTGGCTTGATGAACGCTTTGGTTGTGTGAAAAGCACCTGCTTTTAGCAAAGTACCTATATGAGGGAACAACAGTTTGGAAGGGGGGACTCTTTACCCCCCCCCCTCCTGCGAAAAGGATTGATATGCACTGACGGTATGGTCCGACCTAATGTCGGTACTCACGTTAAGTCAGTCGGTTTTAACAAAATGAACTGGACTCTACTGTGCGGTGGCGTGCACATGATAACAAGTGGTTTTCGCCGCATTTCTGCGGCCTGAGCAATGGTTCACTATTGCTTGGCGAGTCATAAGAGTTATTTTGTAATGTTTATTACAATGTTATGAAAGCCGATAACGAACATGCTGGCACAGTTGATGTTGCCGCGATATGACGCCACTATCGAGTCTTTTTCGTAAACAGTTTGAAACACTGGCGTAGCTCTGTGATAGAATACTTGACTTCCGCGCAGAATGCCTGGGTTCGATAGCGGCTGTAACTGTGATTTTCAACCTTTCTGTCTCTCCAATATTTCTCTCCCCGACAACGCCGGTGACGGCTGCCCCAGATTTCCTGCGACGCAAGGTCCATAACGCGATCACGTAAAGGTTTTTAAAAGTCGGTTATTTCCGTTCCGAAGTTGTCCCTAACTGTGAATCACCGAAGCTCATACCCGCCCTCCATGGGCCGTCGTAGATAGGTATGCGCCACACGTGACTAAAGGAAATGGTTTCGTGACGTACGCGACAAGTATCTCGCGCTATTAAATGCGAAGCATTTCTTACCGAACCTTTGGCACTTTGAGCGTTTCTATCTACGTATCTATCTACGTGTCTACCTGTCTATCTAGCCGCCTACGTCTGGGTGCTCTCATGTTCACCTCATTAACTTCGTGTAGACCAAAATTGGCACGGGAAGTTAAGAGGCTTTGATGAATATCACTGGCGGGTGATGACATCAATAACGTGAAATTCCTGTCGAGTACGTCGTCAAACCATTTCCTCACGACACGTGTGGCACATACCTGTTTAGCACGGGCCGCCGCGTACGGGTATGCGCCATAGGTGATTGACAGTTTATATCTACCCAGGAACGGCGAGAACAGACATTGGCAATTTAAATGCGACAGTGTTAAGAAATACCGACATGGGCAGCGTTGAGCCGACGAATGGAAAGAGTAAATATTATGAACCCAGGACGTATCGAACCGAAGCATTCTGCGTGGTATTTAGGTATTCTACCACAAAGCCACGCCAGGTCAATCAACTGGTTTAGAAGAACTGCCTATGCAGGCGTATTCTCGGAGCAACGTCGATTATGGTTGTGGGGCTGGCTATCCAATTATACAAGAAAGCAATAAACACTACATATGTACTCCTACGATACAGACGTCATATCTGATTAACGTCGTTGGTTGCAGTGTTCGATCTTCTTTTACTGCAGTCCAACAAATATGACATTTGTATTCCTATGATTCAGCAAGCTGTATTGAAGCATTGCTCGACCCCGGAGGAATACGTTAACGAATGTTACGTATGATGTTCCCACGAATGCACCATAAAGTGCATTTACTTTCGATAATACTGACATATGTACTCTAACGTGAGGGCTGACTTTACGTCGCACCATAACTTACCCTTTAAACGCCAGTGTTGTCGACGGGCCTGGTGAGCCCACGATGTGCACACATCTACTACACTTACAAAAAGACGTCGATCCACCTCGTAACGTTTGACTGAATGCCATGAAACAGCATAGAAGTACTCGTTGACTGCTTCGCATGAAACCGATTCCCAGAACGCGTGGGATCTGCCGAAAGTTTTCTTGTAATGACCTGTACATCGTGTTCCTCATAAAGTAATTCCCTCCCATGCAAATTTTGCTATGTGTCAAGCTAAGGATCCAATCACGAGGGCGCACAGACGTAGGTGGCTAGATAGATGATGAAATCCAAAGTTTGGCGGCAACCCGCCTGGCAGGGAAGTACATAGTGTAAACGCGAAAATATATACCGACTAAAAAAGGAACACAGTTTACTTGACGTTTCGTACTTAGGCGCACTTAAACACGCTGTGGCATCCTTCCGATATCTTCCGTAAAGATAGGGATGACATCACTCGCGGTGGTGGTGGGCTAATAGGGACTAGTCGTCAATTAAAATGTTCCATCGTAACCGTGCAAACACCTTTACAAATGTTGTGGATCCGCAGTCATGCAACTGTAGTGATGTGCGGACCGTCACTTTTATTCATGTGAGGTGCGGTGAAGGAAGGAGCCGTGCACGATAAGGCTGGTAAGCGACATATATTATCCGGCGGAAACAACCTTCGAAGACAATACACGCATGACAGATATCCCCCAAGATATACTTCAAACGAAAAGGTCAATAAGCGTGGAATGTCCTAGATGGATGCGCTCACATTCATTCACGTCCTGCTCACGTCCCGGGTAAACGTCTGCAGCACAGCAGGCCGACGGTCGACCGTCTCAGCAGATAGACGGGACGTAGCGGTGCGGCTAGTTGAGCAGCAGGGTGAGTGGTGGTGAACCACGCGTTCAGGCAGGCAGGCAGGGCGGAACCAGCAAGCGCAGGAAGGAAACAGGCCGGAACCGGCCAGGTACCTGGCAGGACTCGGACACCTTGGTCACCAGCGCCCGCTGGAGCGCGACCCGTCAGGAGGCTGCCCAGCGGTTGTCCCGCGTAGCCCTCTCGAACGCTGTGCCTCCGTGGCCACTACTGCCAGCTCCTTGCTTCTTCTTCCTTTTCGTTCTTCGCCGCCACCACCACGTGCTCTCCTTTTTGTGTCCGCAACGTGTCGCATTTCTCGCTGCTGTCTTCGACTTCATTATCGTTTCATCACACTACCCCTGACCCAAGAAAGTTGTTTCACTTTAAACAACTTGCTCTGTATAGTCCGCTTACAGACGAGGGCGTGTTTGACTATCGCATATCACACACAGGACATAGTTCACAATTCTTAACAGTGTTCACGCATCACTAGAGGGCACACACGCGTTTACAAAGAAGGAAAAGAAATATTTACACATATATACATCATAACATAGAGCTACGATACTCCGCTTAAATAGTCGGACCACGAAAGCGGTTCATGGTTACTTGGCAAACACGAGTCGATCTCTTTAACGGCATGTCTCTAACAGGTTTTTTTAGGTCTTCTCGCGTCATCTCTGCTTTCAGGCAGCACGAGGGAGGGGCAGGCGCCGTTATTGTTACCCAACACAACACCATAAACTGGCTGCTCCACGCATATATTAAGTACCGTGCCCTCGAAAAACGGACAGTATAGACCTTAGCTTCAGGAAGGTACCGAATATAACTATATAATAAATAAACAGTCCGCGTTTTCCCAGTGAACTTGCTGGCTGGGACGAGTGTACGCTTTACTACGACTGTGTCGCAGCCGGAATCTCGCACAGCCGTAACGGGTTGTCCTTCTAGGTACCCTTGCACTGTTGCCATTCTTTCTGATCGACATTTTGGTCCAGAAAAGCTTTGTGCACTCGATGCAATGCTGTCAGAATTGACGCCTTCCATGCATGCAGCACTTCGGTGTTGCATGGACAGGCTGTTATCTTCTTGTGGTGTTTGGGCAGATTCAGAGAAAGAACACGAAGCCCCGTTGCAGCCCTTCGCATTTTTGGGAAGCTTGTCCGGCTTTTTTCTATTCCAACCTGTCGCCGACTTGCTTCCCGTAGACTTAGACCAGCAATCTGATGGCTTGTGCCCTCGCTTGTTGCATATTTGTTTTGTACAGAAGCATTAGAACGCAGTAATGGGCTGTCCTCTTGAGCGCCTTCTAGTGGGGCGCCCTCTTCGCCTCTTCTCGGAGAGCACGCTCCTCGTGCTCTTGCTCGTGAGAGTCTGCGAGTCTGCGCTCTGTCGTTACTGTCGTCGCTGCGCATCGTCGTCGTCGATGCCGCCGTCAATAAACGCCTTTACAAAGTGGTGGAGAGTGCTGTACCGTCCCCACAACTTCGGTCTCCATCCGATGCCCCTGGAGCTTCGATCCCGTACCGTGCCATATACCATGCCGCAAGACGCCGCTCAGCAAACGCCGCCTCCTGCCCCGACCGCTTGTACCGGTGTCCCCCGTATCCGCGACCCTCCTGTCTTCACCGGCGCGGATGGCACCGACGTGGAGGACTGGCTCACGATTTACGAACGGGTGAGTGTCCCCAATAAATGGGACGAAGCCGGCAAGCTGAGCAACTTGGTTTTCTACCTCGCGGGTGTGGCAGGCATGTGGTACAACAACCATGCATCCGATTTCCCGACGTAGTCCGCTTTCAAGACCGCCATCGTCGACGTGTTTGGCCGCCCTGCCGTTCGTAAGCTGCAGGCCGAACAGCGTTTGCGAGAACGAGCTCAGCAAGCCGGCGAAACCTTTACCAGTTACATTGAAGACGTCCTCGATTTGTGTAAGAAAGCCGTCGCCACCATGTCGGAATCTGACAAGATGAGGCACATTATGAAAGGCATCGACGACGATGCATTCACGATGCTGCTCGCCAAAAACCCCAGCACAGTGGCCGAGGTCATCACGCTCTGCCAGAGCTACGAGGAGCTGCGCCGGCAGCGGTCGATGACCCGTCGCTCTACATCCCGCGACGCCGAGCTCGCTGGCTTGTCGACCATATCTGACCACTCCGCCTTGCTCGCAGAGGTGAAGTCATTCGTGCGCGAGGAAATCGCGCGCCAGTTCTCTCTGCTGGACTTTGCTCAACCTCAGTACGTTCACCAGCCGTCAACCACTCTTCTCCCTCCCCTCCGTCGAGCGATTGAGCAAGAAATCGCGGAGGTCATGCCTGAGTACCACCAGCACCATCCTGCTCCTGCACCACTGAGTTACGCCCAAGTTGTCGCAAGGACGTCCCCAGTAATACCTACGGCAGCCTCACACAGTTACGCCGAAGCCGCCGCTAGACATCAGTCCTTCGAAGCGGCTGTGCCGGCTACCTACGCCGACGTGATGCAGAGGCCACGACCGCAGCCCACGTTGCAGTCATATCAGTCGCTACCCCGTCAATCACGTCCTGCGCCATGGGCGGGCCCTGCTCCAGCAAACCGATGGCGCACACCTGACAACCGCCCCATATGCTTCGCATGCGGTTACGCCGGGCACGTGGCGCGTTATTGCAGTCGCGTCCAGCCGCCTCAAGTCGTGTCGCCCGCCACCAGCCAGTCAAACCGCACATTGTAAGCCCCACCTACGCCTCTGTCACCGAAGTCACGCCAAGCTCCATCTACTCGGCGCTCTCCGTCTCCCCGACGTCGCTCACTGTCGCCGATGCGCCCACGTCCGGTCGCACGCGACCAGGAAAACTAGTCGCAGTCCACGAGGCAAGGGCTGCGACGCTGTCGAACTGCGAAAGCCCTCAGCGAAGCCCATCGAACGTGATAGACGTTCTTGTGGATGGTGTTGGTAATGGCTAATGGAGCAATGTAAAACTCGACAGGATGGAACTTGTTTTGTATTTGTAATACACCCCTTGTGAGCATGCGTTTTCTTTATTTCTTATTGACTGACAGGAAATAAATCTACACTTTTGTGGTGAGTGGTCGAGCCCTTTGAGCTTTCGTTTTCAATGCTACATTTGTTTGCAGTCCACCTATTGTATTGATCGCGAAAAAATGCTCAAGAGTGTATTGCTTAATTATTAGTAAATTTTAATACGATTTTCCTGGCTGAAAATATTTATTCGAGCACGAAGAAAACGCAGAATTAGTGATCACTGCATAGCAGTTAATTTTTGGACTTCCGTGGGATGTACCTACTCGAGACCACGCCTGTTGCGCTTTGACATTCGCGCTGAATTTGCTGCTCTCTCACATTTATGATAAGGCTGAAAGTAAACATTAACATCATGTGCCCTACGGATGTAAACGTTGAGAAAAAGGTCCGTGAAATGCATTCTGCAACCGAATCACTTCGCGTAAACAGATTGACAATGTACTGTATTGCAAAAACAATTTGCGGCTTGAGCCGAGAACCTCATTTCGACGGGGGCAAGGTGCAAAGCACAGCCGTATACTTATATTTTGGCGCACGTAAAGAGCCCCAAGTGGTCGAAATTTCCGAAGCCCCCACACTACGGCGTCTCTCAAAATCATATTTTGGTTTTGGGACGTTGCCCCGCCACGGTGGTCTAGTGGTTATGGCGCTTTACTGACCCGAAGGTCGCGGGATCGAATCCCGGCCGCGGCGGCTGCATTTTCGATGCAGGCGAAAATGTTTGAGGCCCGTGTACTTAGATTTAGGTGCACGTTAAAGAACCCCAGATGGTCGAAATTTCCGGAGCCCTCCACTACGGCGTCTCTCATAATCATATCGTGGTTTTGGGACGTTAAACCCCAGATATTATTATTATGGTTTTGGGACGTCGTGAAACTCCAGCCGTTATTATTATCTGAGCCGAGCAGCTGCTTCCCAGCTCCCTCCGCCTCGCTGCGAGTATGCGGCGACGCTGGTAGCGCCTTACAACCTCGCCTCCGAGATTCATGTCTACTGCCCGTCTCCGAGGCCGTGTTCGCCATAGGCGCTGTCTCAATGGCGGCGATGACGTCACGTCCGACCGCGTCGGAAGTAGAGTGACCTAGAATAGGGGGAGTGTCCAAAGCGCCGGCTCCCGCGTGGGCCTTTTGCCGTGAACTCCCGCGCCGCGCCGCTGCTGCGCCGGACCCGTGGGCTTTCGGCGCTCGGGAAGCGCGCGGAAAGCGAGGGTCGTCTGCTACGCGCTGTAGTTTTTTGCGCCGCATTTCCACACAGGGCACTTGAAGTCTACTTAACATTTATAATGCGGTGCGGAATGGAGCTTATCCATTTTTAAGCGTTGTGTTAGTGCTGGGGCAACAACAGAATGCAAAAAATCATGTGTCAAAGCGGCATCAGCGTGGCCTAGTTCCGGTCACAGAGTTCGAGAACGTTGGTGCGTGTGTAAAAACGCGCAAAACGGACACGCACAAGCAAAGAACGAAAAAAAAAACTTATTCGCACGAGTAATCGGGCAATAGCATCACGCATGCACGAATTAAGAGCAATAAAAAAAAAGTAAATTGCACGCGCAGTCAGCTGAAATACTTGCGCACAGTGACCGCTTCACACTACGAGCTTTTTACTCATGGTCACCACTGGCTTGCTAGCCATATGCACACCGCTTTATTTGACAATTCATTAGCCTCCACAAGCTCTTTATTATGTACGGAGCACACCAGGAAGACGCAAGGGAAACAAAAAAAAAGAAAAAAAAAAGAGTAGAGACGGCCATACGACCGCAATGCTGTTGGCTTACTTTTGGTTCTGAGGTAGCGTACAACAAGGCTCACCGTGCGCGAACATTTGAAAGAAAGGCAATGCCAAGTAAACTAACCTTATTCCACAAGTTTTTGCCTAAAAGGCGTAATATAGAAAATGCTTTACAAATATCCAGATATCATGAAACAAAGTTACAAATGCCCCCATTCTTGCTGTACAAGCTGCCTGAACGAAAATACGGTAAGAAATTGACAAATAGAAGTGTAATATCTCAGTCACTTCAGAAAATTGTTCAAATGCAGAGATCCCCTATGTACATATAGCCTGGAAAATGCAGCATGCGATAATATATATATCACCACAATTTCGTGCTGAAGCTCAGCAGTACTTAAAATAGCGAGTCTGCTCATCTATTGAATAAATATAAAGAGATGACCAGACGGGTAAAGCAAGCCTCCTTTGTCCCGCAGACGCGTGCAATCAGCTGCTTTGAACTGAGAATCACGTTTGTTTTCGGGCGATCGCTCGTAACATGAAGTGAGGCATACGCGATGATGCACTGTTATCGTTTCATTTTCTTTGGCTTGTCTTTTTTTTTTAAGGCTAAAGCCTTAGATGCCTCTTGAAACACGAAAATTGACTGTCGCCGTCCTGCGTAGCCAACACGAGTGATGCACGAAATCATCACGCGATGACGTCGACAGAACTTGTGACGTCGCCATGACGTCATTCAACGTGACCTCATATGATGACGCCTTCACATGACATGGGGTCGCTTTGCATTGCCTCCGTGATCGGGGCCGATCACGGAGGCAATGCAAAGCGACCCCATGTCATGTGAAGGCGTCATCATAAATGTAATGTAATGTAATGTAATGCAATGTAAAAGCAGGTGAAGTGCAGAAAGCTTGCAATGCCTTCGATCCTGTCGGCAGTCCGAAACCACGTTATGTGCAGAAGGCTTTCGGAGAGGAGCGAGGGAGGATCAATGCATCGACTGACGAAAAAGATGGCTTTCGTTTTCGAGTGATCTCAGGCGAATGCATAAGGGACCATGTTTGTTTTCCATGTAATTTTTTCGCATACATTTTACCTATGCGGTCAGTTCTTCAAAATGTATGGGTAAGTCTAACATGTTGACATCGATATTGGTGACCACCACGTTTTTTATAACCTGACGGAAACTAATCGTCAGACCACACATCGTCAGAATTATTTCTGGCTAAAAGCGGGTTTGCGCGCCAAACACCATATTATTATTGTTAGTCGTTACGCAAATGGCAAGCATGTCAAGTTAGTGATGCCATGACCTATCTGTCGTGTTGGGCATACGTACATTCGTGCCAATTTTCGT
Organism: Rhipicephalus sanguineus; assembly: GCF_013339695.2. Lineage (NCBI taxonomy): Eukaryota > Metazoa > Arthropoda > Arachnida > Ixodida > Ixodidae > Rhipicephalus > Rhipicephalus sanguineus. The sequence continues at coordinate 70,664,437 of NC_051178.1, read as the reverse complement.
GTATACCAAGTGAACGAGACGGCAGCTACGCGAGTAATTTTTTTACTTTTGGTACCGCGGCCACGCCGACTGACACATTCGGCTTCGCATGAAATGGCTTGAAACAGCAGAGCGCCGGAGGCAGCCTTGTAAAACAAGTCGAATGCACGAAATAAAAGATAGGATATGAAGGGTGCAAACGCGTTAGCATGCATGAGCTACTACGTGCATATGTGCTACGTTCTCCTGGTTAACTCCAGTTTATTCTCTCCTGCAGCATGTTTACGTTCGTCATTCCACACGAAAGTAAGTTAAGCGCCTTTTCTCAACGATGAAGTGCGCGCAGGATGCGTTCCTGCGCAGCCGCGGAAGTGTGGACCAATGCGGTGACAAACCAGCTGAAAGGATATATACAAAATCCCCGTTTCACAACACACAAACTAACAAACGCGTTCTCTGTGTGATGAGTCGCTGCAGTATTATGTTGCAGTGACGCAATATTAAAATATTGCCAAAATTTCCGCAATTTTAGCTAATAGCGGCCAAAATATCACGCGCGTAGCAGACGCTCGCCGCTTTGACGCGGCTTCCGCCGCGGGGAAAGCCCACGGGTCCGGCACGGCAGCGCCGCGGCGCGGAAGTTCACCGCAAAAGGCCCTCGCTCCTCCCATGTATTCGCGCGGCGCTTTGGACACTCCCCATCAACGTTACTAGAACAAACTCAGTTTAAAAGCTCCGCCGGAGAGGCGGTCCGAGTGGCGGTCGCGAGAACTAGTGGCGCTGCAGTCACGTCTAGCTCCCGCGGCTAGGCCGCGGCTGGCGCTTGTTGTGTTCTGCGCCGCCGATGTACGAGCGCACGTGGGTTACTGCGTCGTCTGCGCTTTGTTAGCTCGTCATTTTTGCGACTGTTCTTGACCAGGCTTAGCGTCTTGTACGAAGATACGTGCATGATGTACGGAGCGCAACGAGGACGAAGAGATTCACGGTGCGGTATGCCGACTTGTTTTGCGCCGGGCTGCAAGAACGGCTACCGCAACGACGGCTCCGCTTCACGACACTTCTTAGGACCTCCAAAAGACCCCACGACATTCAAGCTTTGCATGGCAAAGATAGAAAGCTTACTGCGAAAGGCAAGGTCTGTGACGTTCATTTTGAGAGTGACGATATTGTAAAGCACTATCGTCGTGTCGTTGCGGGACAAGAAGTTTTGATCCTACGTGGAAAGTGGGAACTCGCGTCCGGTGCCGTGCCGCGCTTGTTCCCAGTACTTTCACCCCAAATTTCAAAGCCAAAATGTTCGGGGTTTAGGCGCAAATCCCCCCCAAAACGCACGGCGTCCCGTGAAAGCCCGGTGCCCAGTTTGGAGGAGCCGCCAGAAATAGAACAGCAAAACGAAAGGGAGGCGATTACCTATTACGCTACCGAGACTGAGAGTTGCATCACACTTACATTCGATCAGTTGTCAGCTGTCGCTATGCGTTCAAAGCAGTAGATTTTCGAGAGATTTAACGACGAGCTATTGAACAAGATGTGTGGAATATTTTACACGCCTGCTCGGGAACGGGCTGCGCAGCGCAAAAATTTGACACGGTACACATAGAAAAGACGAGGACCAGCGCTGGTCCTCGTCTTTTCCATGTGTACCGGGTCAAATTTTTTGCGCTGAGCAGTTTAATAATGGAATACCAACTAGCCCAATCCCACAGTTTGCTTCGGGAACGGAGACTTACTTGTGCAAAAGATAATTGTAGTTGATGAGCAGTTTAACTGCTTTGTGAACGGCTACAGCACGAAACGCAAAAGGCTGTCGTACAGTGTAAGAAGTGGTGCGGGAATGAAACATCTGCTCGGTGAAGTTGAAAAACTGAAGTTTAATACTGACGACTCTTCTAGTGACAGAGTACGCGCGAATAACTGCTCGGTGTAGAAGGGTACGCATTTGGGCTGGTTGGTTCATGATTACGGGTGAGAAACAGCGCTAAAAAGACGGGACAAGAAAGGACACGAGACGACGGCGCTGACTAACAACCAAATGTGCTTTATTCCTTCAGTCAGCATAAATATACTTCACCACTAACGTAATGAAAAAACAGAAAACTCAGCCTGCGCAGAGGCAGTAAGGCGATCAACGAGACAAGAATTCTATCTCCTTCGGAAGGAGGGAAATCGAGGGGAAGCTTACACATGCCTCGCCGCTATTGTAGATGTGATAAGCTTCTGAAATGAGGCGCGCGCGCTCGTCATGGTATTTTGACAAGAAAGTGGCATCGTTAAAAGATGGATGGCAACCGCAACTGTTACAGTGAAGAGATAACTGACTATCTGTAGCTTGTTTTTGTACCTTGTTCAAATGCTCGCGAATGCGGTCATTAGCGCACCGCCCCGTTTGCCCGACATAGTAACGCCCGCAAGAAAGTGGAATCTTGTATACAACTTCTTGACAACATTCAACAAACTTCTGCCTGTGCTTCTTAGTGCATCTTCTTTTCTTCTCTTCTTCTCGGTTGACTTGCTGGCACAGGCTACCAAGCTTATTTGGGGCAGAAAACAACAGCCTAACGCCTGCCCTGCTGACAACTTTCTTGAGATTGTGCGCGACTTTGTGCACGTACGGAATAACCGCAACAGTTTGCTTCGAGTTTTTCTCGGATTGCACAGCAGCTGAGCGCTTGTTTTTAAAGCCTGCTACGAGGCTTTCGGCAATGTTAGTCAAAAGCGTTGCTGGAAAACCTGCGAGCTTCAGGCGTGCTACTTGTGAAAGAAAACTTGCTTCAACTTGGTGGTCGCAGGACCTGTCTAGCGCCGCCTTCATGCAAGCTCTTGCAATTCCGCGTTTAAACAATCTTCGAGTGCGCAGATGAAAAAGAGAGAAGGCTCTTTTGAGATCTGGGCGCATAACTCCAACATAAATGGCTATTTGAGAACGAGAGTTCCAAGTCTAAGAAGCGCAGTTTGCTGTCTGAGGGGATGCTCAGTGGTAAGTTCAAAAGAACTTAATTCCGTGAGGAACACGTCAAAAATTGTAGCAGCAGCAGGCTGCGCGTCAGAAGGGTTAGTGCTGTAAAAGATTAAAAAGTCATCCACGTATCGCATCACCTTAACCGTGCTCGTCTTACTTAGCTTGCTCTCAAGATTGCGGTCATAGCTAGCTAATAAAATGTCACTAAGAACAGGGGCGATGCAAGAGCCTATGCACACACCTTTCCGCTGGTATAAAAAGCTTATCTTCCAAGCAGACAAAGGTGGATCGCATATAAAACTTTAAAAACTCTAAAAACCTGTCCACAGTGATTCCACTGGCGTTTTGAAACCTAAGAGCCCCATATTTGTCAATACAGTTGCTAACTTCTGTACACACATCTTCCTGAGGCAGCGAATAATATAAGTCCTTGATATCCACGGAAAAGGCACGCACGCCCACTGGACACTCATCCCGGAGAAAGGCCGAAACAGTACCTGGCGTCCTTATGAGGTAGGGGTCGTCGACATCAAGGAGGCACAAAAACTTTTGCAGAAACGCTCCCACTTCTCGTTGCCAGGTTCCGCGCTCAGAAGGAGGATTCGTCGTGTTGCCTCGAGGTCTCTACAAAGAAAAAGCAGACGCGGCCATTCTTGGTAACTTCAACGAAGTAAAAGGAGTGGTTCCTGCGAAGGTAAAAACAAAGGCCATTCAACTATGCGAAAAAGCCGGGCTTGCAAAACTGGCATCCTCCGTAAAGGCCTGCAAAGAGACCAGCCTTTCGGCCTTCTTCAGCGCCAAGACCCACAAGGAACAGTGCCCGTTCCGGGCCATTGTTTCTGAGCGCGGAACCTGGCAACGAGAAGTGGGAGCGTTTCTGCAAAAGTTTTTGTGCCTCCTTGATGTCGAAGACCCCTACCTCATAAGGACGCCAGGTACTGTTTCGGCCTTTCTCCGGGATGAGTGTCCAGTGGGCGTGCGTGCCTTTTCCGTGGATATCAAGGACTTATATTATTCGTTGCCTCAGGAAGATGTGTGTACAGAAGTTAGCAACTGTATTGACAAATATGGGGCTCTTAGGTTTCAAAACGCCAGTGGAATCACTGTGGACAGGTTTTTAGAGTTTTTAAAGTTTTATATGCGATCCACCTTTGTCTGCTTGGAAGATAAGCTTTTTATACAGCGGAAAGGTGTGTGCATAGGCTCTTGCATCGCCCCTGTTCTTAGTGACATTTTATTAGCTAGCTATGACCGCAATCTTGAGAGCAAGCTAAGTAAGACGAGCACGGTTAAGGTGATGCGATACGTGGATGACTTTTTAATCTTTTACAGCACTAACCCTTCTGACAGCGCAGCCTGCTGCTGCTACAATTTTTGACGTGTTCCTCACGGAATTAAGTTCTTTTGAACTTACCACTGAGCATCCCTCAGACAGCAAACTGCGCTTCTTAGACTTGGAACTCTCGTTCTCAAATAGCCATTTATGTTGGAGTTATGCGCCCAGATCTCAAAAGAGCCTTCTCCCTTTTTCATCTGCGCACTCGAAGATTGTTAAACGCGGAATTGCAAGAGCTTGCATGAAGGCGGCGCTAGACAGGTCCTGTGACCACCAAGTTGAAGCAAGTTTTCTTTCACAAGTAGCACGCCTGAAGCTCGCAGGTTTTCCAGCAACGCTTTTGACTAACATTGCCGAAAGCCTCGTAGCAGGCTTTAAAAACAAGCGCTCAGCTGCTGTGCAATCCGAGAAAAACTCGAAGCAAACTGTTGCGGTTATTCCGTACGTGCACAAAGTCGCGCACAATCTCAAGAAAGTTGTCAGCAGGGCAGGCGTTAGGCTGTTGTTTTCTGCCCAAAATAAGCTTGGTAGCCTGTGCCAGCAAGTCAACCGAGAAGAAGAGAAGAAAAGAAGATGCACTAAGAAGCACAGGCAGAAGTTTGTTGAATGTTGTCAAGAAGTTGTATACAAGATTCCACTTTCTTGCGGGCGTTACTATGTCGGGCAAACGGGGCGGTGCGCTAATGACCGCATGCGCGAGCATTTGAACAAGGTACAAAAACAAGCTACAGATAGTCAGTTATCTCTTCACTGTAACAGTTGCGGTTGCCATCCATCTTTTAACGATGCCACTTTCTTGTCAAAATACCATGACGAGCGCGCGCGCCTCATTTCAGAAGCTTATCACATCTACAATAGCGGCGAGGCATGTGTAAGCTTCCCCTCGATTTCCCTCCTTCCGAAGGAGATAGAATTCTTGTCTCGTTGATCGCCTTACTGCCTCTGCGCAGGCTGAGTTTTCTGTTTTTTCATTACGTTAGTGGTGAAGTATATTTATGCTGACTGAAGGAATAAAGCACATTTGGTTGTTAGTCAGCGCCGTCGTCTAGTGTCCTTTCTTGTCCCGTCTTTTTAGCGCTGTTTCTCACCCGTAAATCATAAACAACCACCAAGTAGCCGCATTCATCGCTCTGCCGAAGAGGAATAGCTTTCAGCCGAGGTCGGTATACTGGCATAACAGAATTGCTGTCTGGGCAAGTTGGAATTGGTTATGCATCTTTGAAGCGGGCGGCGCAAAAAAAAAAAAAAAAAAAAACGCCAGGCCTGCGTGGAAAGCGCAGCACAGTCACAGCGAAAGCTGGAAGAGCGGCATTTCTAGAGCCCGTTGTAAACTCTCTTGGGGCTACTAATACAACTACACTAGCAAAGTACCCACTACGCTATAAATCAAAATATTTGTGAAGTTGGGAAGCGCCTACAACGCCATTATTCATCATTGTGCGCAGAAGCGAGGTTTCAGCTACACGTATGTAAGGCATTATGTGCACTTTGTTTACGTGACGACTGATGACGATGAAGAATCGTGGCTCAGCCCTTGTAATGGGTTGGAAGCTTTAAACGGCTCACCAGTTACGTAATTCGCATTATGTGACGCCCGGTCGCTATATATAACATACGTTGACGTGAGAAAGAGAGACAGAGAGAGGAGGGAAGAACTTTATTGAGACCCTGAGGAAATGGATGATGGGCTTATGGGCTTCCTTGGCAACCAATGCAAGTGCACTTGCGAGGAACCCACTACGCTATAACTCATCATAATTTCTGTGAAGTAGGGAAACAGCCACTATGCCATTTTTCATCATTCAACGGAGAGCCGTGGTACCCGCTGAAAACATGTAAGGCATTATGCGCACTTTGTTGGTGCTGTGCCTGATGACGATGAAGAATTATTGCAGAACCCCTTGTAATGGGTTGGAAGCATCCAACAGCCCACTCGTTGCGCAATTCACATTGTGTGACGCCTGGTTACAGAATTCGCGTTGTGTGACGCCTGGTTGTTATTTTACTCTTCTACCACACTACATTACACATGTTATTGTGGTTCCTTCGCGACATGAAGGCTGTATAGGGTCCTTTTGCAACGCAGTTTCAAGCACATGGCTCAGAGGTAGAACATTGGGCTCCCACGCAGAGGGCCCAGGTTCGAACCCCGTTCCATCTTTTCTTATTTCGAGCGATAGTGGTTACGGACACCGGCGGCGGCGGCGGCGGCGGCGGACAACTACGGCACCAAAAACGGCCGGTGAAATGATCTCATAACAGCTTTCGCTGTAAAACACGGACGAAAGAAAGGTACGCATACAAACGCATACATACGAAAGAAAGGTACACATACAAACTCACGCACGAACATACATGAAGTATGGTTGACCTCCCCCCCCCCCCCCCCCAAAAAAAAAGAGGTTTCTGGCTACGCCGCTGCTTTCGTCCATATTTTTGCGCCGCCCGCTTCAAAGATGCATACCAAATGCTGGTATAAAACACCCTTAACTCCTAAAGGGTGTTTAGTTAGAGCATTACCCCTTAAAGGCTATTTTGGGCAAGGAAAACACCCTTACACCCTAACTTTTGCAAATTTTGGTTAGGCAAAAGGGTGTTTTGCTTGCTTGAAACCCCCTCAAGGGTGCAAAGTGGTTTACAGTGTAAAGCTCCAATAGCTGCGGGTTATCGCAGTGAGGTGAAAGGAATAGGAGCTATCGAAGAGCGTGGTACTTTACGCGGCGCACTTCAAGGACGACGACTTTAGAACCGGTCTCTTTTTGCCCAAATACTGTTGAAACTAAAAAGAATGTTGAATCCTTACGCAGTGCCTTCAATATTCAGCCACTGCAAACCCAACAGCGGGAAGCTCCGACCAGTGTTTGGAGAAGCACCGGCGACAAGATGTATTTGTATTAGACAGCTTTAGCCTAAAATGCTTGTGTCAGCATGTTTCGCACGCTAAAATATAGCGTAACACTATTCGAAAGACAATAGTATAACGTAAAGCCGGTAAAACGACGTCCCGCGAAGCGCTAGACTAGCTGCGCCATCTAAGCGCGAGTCGCTCCAAAAGCTGATCGGCTCGCTTCTAGTTGCTAGAAGTCAAAGCAGCAATGTTCGACAGAAATGTAGTAGTGCTCGGTTCAAAGGAATTCAAGTACGTAAACGTATTTTAGGAAAACAAATTGTGCTATCTTAGGTTTAATGTAAAAGTTTTGGGTGCAGTCAGACTAGTGTTTACAGAAATGCAGGGATGCTTTCGGTAGACATGGGAGTGTGCCAAACCGAGCATCGATATCGAAAACAACGCTGCCTTACCGTCCGTAGTCTATCAACGAAGCGAGAATACCCAATGTGTAAACCACCAGCATCATTTATTGTGAACCAGCGAGTTCTCCAAGGCAGCAGGGCGAGACGATAGGTGCGAAGCGGGCAGCCGTTGCTTAGAGAAGCGCTTTATGGGCATGTATCCGTGTTTCGTTCACGGTGGATGTTTACACACTTTGTTTTTTTTTGTTATCATCTAAAAAGAAAACTCTGCGGCGCGGCCGCGAAGCCAATGCTTCGTTGCCCAGAGCAGACGATTCGCCTGCATCGGTCGGTCTGTCGGGCTGCCGTCTGCGTCACTTCCGGTCACCTGTAATGGCGTCGTTCTTTCTAGTTTCGGTATCGAAAATTGCGTTGTTGGCGGTTTTTTTTTACGAGGTAACCACTTGCATTTCGAAGGTGAAATTTGGCAGGTAGCACTATCTCCAGCTAGACTGCCTATAAATCGGCTTTTTGAGGTGTGCAAAATTTCGTTGCAGTTGGCCTTTAATGAATACGCATTTCTGATGTTTCATACCCCCTGATGCAACGCTGTAGAAATAGGTGGATAAATGTCTAAATAAAGAATAAAGAACGAATAAGTTCGCGCAGTAATTATGCATACACCCCCCAACCGAGCTCCCGTTTATGGTATCTACCATTTCGGACAGGGGCAGAGAAGAAGAAGAAGCTGTCTGCCATGGAGGCGGTGTTCGAGTTCGTGGCTCTCAGGAACCAGCCCGGTATTCAGACTATGGCCACCATCTTTTTCGTGAGTTAGCATATCGCTTCTCTACGATGCGCCACAGGCATAACTCACGTCCGAGAAAATTCAAGGTCCCTCGACGATGGGCGGGTGCTTCGAGTGTAAACAGGTTGTGGAAGAGTTGATGTGTTTTTTTGTACATGATAGATGATGTGTTTTTTTGTACATGATTTGTACAGCTTACCATGATAGTAAGGATATCATCAGCATATTCATGGTCAAGAAGAAGTACCTTTGCAGATAGTTACATTAAAGACTCGTGTTAGTGAGCCCATATGCGTATGATGGCTTCAGTGTTCTTCAAGGAACAAAAAAGCTTTCAATAAAATTCGCGCAAAGGTGTTGTGCCGTATGCGCACATATATAATACAAAAAGGTTGTATGAATTTGTAGGAGAATAAATATCTGATCATGATAGCGAGGAGCCGCTCAAGGGATAGTGCGTCAAAATGTCCCTTACGCATTTGCCTAAGAGAACTCAAAGGCGAAAGCCGTGCGCTTCATTTTTTTCTCAGTCGACTGTGCTGATCTCGCCCCTCCCGAAAGCTTTCTGCACCCAACGTGGCTCTGCACTGCCACCGGGATCGGAGGCATTAGAGCCTTTCTGTACTTGGCGTGGTTTCGCAGTGCCTCCGGGATTCGCCACCTTTTGACAAAGCGACGATATCATGTGATGACGCCATCATGTGACATCACGTTATGTGAAGTTATAGTGACGTCACGATAACGTCGACGTGACGTCACAAATTTTAGCGACCTGGGATGTCATGATGTCCTCACAGGGTGATGTCATCACGTGGCGGTGATTTTTTTCGCATCACTCGATCGCGCTGACGCCGACGGCCACTAGGGCTCTCGCCATAATAACAAAAAGAGTATCAACATAGCCACCGTGATTGCTTAGCCTTTGTTCATAATTATAGGAGGGGTGTCAAGTTCCTCCATATTTCTGTAACTTTCAGAAATATTCGGAGCAAATCTTGTATGAAATGTGCCTGACTGGGTAGTTTAAGACGGAATTTACAGCTCTGCGAGTATTGTATGAACCAGCGATACTTCAGCTTAAGCTGTCTTGTGAGTATCTGGCGTGTCATGCGCCTAGTTGTCACCTTCAGGAAAAAAAAAATCTCATTGTTAATACAAAAAAATTCCAACTTACATTGTGCTCACTTTTCGTGCACAGTATAGTACGAGCGAGGTGTATCCTGAACTTTTTGATAGCCACTATTAGATACTTATTTATTTATTTACTGTGCTTATTTTTCATTTCGTTCTCGGACGTGATTCTCAGAGGATTCTGAAGACTCATTGCGTTAAGGGAGCATAGACAGAAAATAACAGAACACATTCAGCAAAATATTATACAATGCTATTTGGTAGCGACGACCAAGAAGTAACTAATAACGCAACGGAGCAAGCAAGGACATGTACAACCACGTCAGGGACAACTACACATGCACGGTAAAATTACTAGTGATGCATAATGGAAATTGTGCATTTCAACGTGCTCCAAAATATACATGCTCAATAATCAGCATTATGTGGTCTGGTAGGTCACTCAAACACTGAACCGCACGCGACAGTGCATATGAACAGAATATTAATCTAAATTGTCACTTGAATAAAACAGCTAAGTACTCAGCTTACACATTTTTTCCACTCGTCGCTCCCAATGCTATAATGTTGGCATTGGTCTTGTGGGTTCTGGGCTTGCTGCGTCCCGTCCGCAGTTAAAGCAAGGAAGACGAAGGCTTCAACTCGCAACAAACAACAATTTATTTAACTCTACGCTGCATACGGCGGGGTCGGTCCAGGGACACGAGACGACGAGGCGGCGACCATGATCGGCGGCAGCAGCAATCGGCCAGCGCGTGTGGCAGCATCCGTCCTTCCTGGCAGCCCAAGCACGTCTCCCCTGGGCAGCGCGCAGGCTGCCCCTTTTAAGCCGCGCAGCTGGGCCACGCGCACCGCCTCTGCGCAGCACGTGGCGCTTTCTCGCGATAGCCGGTGGGCGTGGTTCCCACACGTCCCCCCCCCCTCAAAATGACGTGGTGGGGACCGGAGGAGGGTCCGGCAGGACCGGCTGCAGGGACCCTAAAGCATAGCGAGGACAATGAAAACCAGTAAACATTTTCTTCTCGCCACCAACAAAATTATGTGTACTCAACGCATAACAAGGCGAACTGGATATTAGAGTATTTTGGGAAGGCCTACGAATGCTTCCTCCTCCCTCGAAAATTCGTGGAAAAACGGACCTGGAAAAAAAGTACAAGTACAGAGAATGAGTCATTTTCGCAAACCCCTCTTGTTCGTCACCGGGGACGCAGGTTGTACCACTTGCTTGGTGGTGTGGGTGACTGGGTGGCAAAGCCCTGGTGAGGCATATCTGGATCATCAGCTGCTGCGTCTTGCCGTGCATAAAATGGTTTCAGATCTGAGACATGAATAGGGCCACACGCTTGATTAGCTAAGCAATCTTTCAGCATGTACGAGAGCCTGGATTTCTGGGTGATTCTATACGGTCCGTCCCGCCTGTTAGCTAAGGAAGCGACAAAACCTTTCGAGGCGTCGCTGAGGCGTCGCCGTTTCAACACCAAGTCCCCAACCTCAAAGCTAACGTTTTGTCGACGCTTGTCATACTGTCCTGCCTGTTCCATTCGGGACACCTCGAGGTGCTGTCTGGCTTGTTGTACCGCGTCGGTCAGCCTCTGTCTCAGGTCCCCTGCAAACTTTGAATAAGGCCTTGAAGAAGCGGTTGAACATGTCAGAGCACTGTCCTGCGGAAAGCTCAATTGTTTGCCCAGGTTAAGTTGAGCAGGAGTGAAACCTGTTGAGCGATTAACTGTCGTCCTAGTCGCGAACGCTATTTCGGCCAGTTTCAGATCCCAGTCTTTATGACGCTCCGTATGCGCGACAAGCATAGATTTCAGATTTCGGTTTACCCGTTCCGTGATGTTGGCTTGCGGGTGATACACAGACGTGCGCTTGTGACGAATTCCCAAGGCGTCACAGGAATCCGTGAACACCTTGCTGGTGATGTACGTCGCTTTGTCCGTGATCAGCTGGGCAGGGAATCCGAACCTCGTGAAGGTTTCGAGAAGGCAGTGCCATACTTTCTGCGAAGTGAGCTTGCGCAAAGGAAACAATTCAACCCATTTCGTGAAATGATCAGTCACAACAAGCAGATACTGGTTTCGCCGCGGACTCATGGGAAACGGGCCCACTACGTCACATGCAACAATCTGCCATGGCGATGTACTCTCAACTGACTGCATTGTTCCTAACGGTAAACCCCCACGTGGTTTCGCCTTTTAACACACTGAACAGGAACACGCGTAGCGTAATACATCCTGTTTCAACCCTGGCCACGTTACAGTACGACACAGCTTCTCGTAAGTCTTCTGCCCTGAAGAGTGACCAGCTAAAGCACTGTCATGGTAGTACTTTATGAACAATTTGCGAAGTTTGCAAGGAATGACAACTCGAAACGATGACTCCACACTACCATCGTCAACCTGAGGAAAGTACCGGAACAAGAGGCCTCCTTCTCCGAGCAGGTAGCAGTCTGTCTCCTCGTCGCTTCCGGTGTCAGTTGGATCACGAGCCGCTAGCTTTTCTGACACCTTACGACAAAGGCCATCGCCCTGCTGTGCTGCAAGGAGCTCCTGTTTACTCACCAAAGTACCCCAACGTGACTGCATTGTCACAGCTGGTGTCGTAACCGCACACACTGTTTCTGGCTCGACCTGGGGTTCAATAGACAAAGGTGCACGTGAAAGTGCGTCAGCAACTGTGTTAGTGCTACCCTTCTTGTACTCAGTGACATAGTCGTAGCGCTGCAAGGTAAGCGCCCATCGGGCCAATCGTCCCGAGGGATTAGGCAATCGTTTCAGCCAAGACAGCGCTTGATGATCAGCCTCAATGACAAATTGAGCCCCGTCCAAAAACATGTCAAACTTCTTTAATGCGAAAACGATAGCCAGGCACTCTTTTTCTGTTACCGAGTAGTTGCGTTCCGCACCGGTCAGAGTGTGGCTTGCGAAAGCAACAGGCCTCAAAGCACCTGCGCATTCAAAAGGATAATATGCGTGGGGAACACCTGAATTGCGATTTGATCCACAAATCATTATACTAAGCAACTACGACAAGGTTTGGGCAATCCGAGTAAAGTTGCAAAACGTAATGTCTGAAAGCATGCGCTTTCTCGTGAAATACTGAGCCAAACGCAGAGAAGCCCCTGTTCACCTGTGTGGGCAGTTAATAGTAATTCCAAATGAAAGATAATTAGTAACAAAAATGAAATTTAAAAAGTCGATGAGCTTCAAAGAGGCCAGCTGTGCAAGATAGCCAGACAAAGAAAAGCAGAAATTATCACAGCCTGTGCAAATGATCAAAATGGTTACAATTACACATTGTGATAGGACTTGGGTATTAGCCTTAGTGTGGGAGTAGTGTCATCTTTCATGTTTTCAAAACATATCAGAACTGTTCATTCCAAGTGTACTTAAAAAAAAACACTTCAATCCAAGGTGCACATATTTGTCTATAAATATGCTTAAATATTATCAAGAAATTATATAAACAGATGATAGTGCCTTAGGAAAACGTTGTAAGCTCACACCTGAACAAACCAAAAACTCACTTCAGCCCATAGAATGCTTCCAGCACGTGATACAGCAAATTGTAATCTGTAATTAAATTACTCAACTGCTAAACTGGGCTGTAGCAGGCTACGGTGTGTTAACAGGAAAAAAAATGAACTCGCCATATCAACGAAACATTTTTTTTGCAGGTCAGCAGTACCGGATACTAAAAAAAAATGAAGCTGATAAACATTGAACAAGAAATCCACGTTATAATTGTGAGCACTAAAGTTTGCCCAAACAAAACTCCCAATGGGACTTCGCACAAGTCGGATACGTGGCTGCGGAGTTTAAACCAGAAAAAGACCTTACAATTATCAAGTGGGGGACGGGGTGTACTAGTTGTCAGCCTCATTTATGGAAACCACAAGGTACTGCACGTTGGGCGCCAACTGTGGGTTCTGGGCTTGCTGCGTCCCGTCCGCAGTTAAAGCAAGGAAGACGAAGGCTTCAACTCGCAACAAACAACAATTTATTTAACTCTACGCTGCATATGGCGGGGCCGGTCCAGGGACACGAGACGACTAGGCGGCGACCATGATCGGCGGCAGCAGCAATCGGCCAGCGCGTGTGGCATCATCCGTCCTTCCTGGCAGCCCAAGCACGTCTCCCCTGGGCAGCGCGCAGGCTGCCTCTTTTAAGCCGCGCAGCTGCGCCACGCGCACCGCCTCTGCGCAGCACGTGGCGCTATCTCGCGATAGCCGGTGGGCGTGGTTCCCACAGTCTCAAGGTTGCCATCTTGTAGCACGTCTTCAAGTAATACTAATTCAACATAGGTGCTTGTGTTACGTTTGGGTGCATATGTACTTGCCATTACAATTGGTAACTTGGTTTGCTTTCTTCGCATTAATTCCAGCTATTGCAAAATACCAACCTTCTGCGATGACTGACACAGTGCAGTAGATCCAAGGAACTATTTCACTGCGTCGGTCATCACAAAATGTTGGTAGTTCGCCCACAATGTGTTGAGTAACCGATCGCCATCGTGATGAGCGACGTTAATCGCCATCGTAGCAACGAAAAGAAGCGTGCTGGAGTTAAGTTGGTAGTCATGTCCCTAACGTTCACCGCGTAGAGCATTTAAGATCCTGGATGTTTCGTGTTCTATATTGTGCTGTATTGTGCCAAGATAAATAGCTGCGCCCGCTGGAATGGATGAACGCTCCGCATTCTGAGTTTGGGCTGTGCCCTTTTTCGCGGAATATTTATGTCGTTTTTCTCGCTTATTCACCGCACATAACTTGGTGAACAGTTACTCACAACATGCACGTGTGAATGTTATAGTTACAAGAAATGTAAGCGCACTGAACTCATTTCGCTTTTCTTTACAGACTTTCCACAGCCTGTTCCTTATGGGGCAGTTTCTTGCCGTATTGGCCAGTACAGACGTCATGATGCACCTGAAATTTGCCTCCATCGACACGTCAGTTCTGGGTACGAACAACAGCGCAAATGGTCACATGGACTTCACCATAATTACTGGTCTAACTACGAATGTTATGCGGCCAACTTACAACACGCTTAACCGATGTATGTTTTCGCTCATAATCTCCGCGGCAGCATGTTCGGCATCATGAGCCTCTTTCTTTTGGAGTTTGCCGTCCATTAACACTCGATAGTTGTTGCACGCGCCAGTCAGTTCGCGTCGCACGAGCAACGCTGTGGCATCACAATCGGGTCATTGAAACACAGGAGTAAGTTTCCGTTCCATAAACCAGCTGTTAGTGTACGTAGTGCTGGAAAATACTTGCCGAGTCTTGCAGGGAACACTCACAGAAACCCTGTGGAATGGCGGGAAATTACTTGCGCATGTTTTCTTTTCTGTTTTTTTTTTAAGGCGACCACCTTGTGTGGCTCGTCGGCAGAAAAATCCGACTTCCGGCGTCGTCGTGAACACGAACGCTACCAAAATCTTCCTGACAAGCGCAGGTGTAAGGATACCAAGTGGTTCAGTAATAATTAAAGTGAAATCAAAGTCAATACAAAGTCAACTTCAGGAGAATGAACGTATATTATGTATAAACAAATATTACGTATTATAAGCGTACGTTGAAGTGAATCAACGTGGCCTATGTGTAAATCGAGAACCACACAAGTGACATATTTGTGAATCAAGACTGAACCAATTCAAGTAAGTGTGAATCATTTGTTCAGACTGAATGAAGAGAAGCGAACGTGCATTATTATAAGTTAAGTGAATCAAGAGTGGTTCAGACGAATTAAGCATGCCTCGGAGAGCTTAGGCTTTCGCCTGCGATCTCCTTTGCGTTAGCCAAAAGGACGCGCTGACATTTCGTAATGGCGCCTCATGATTTGTCACCCGTTCGTCACCAGACAAACCGCGTCGGCATCTTTAAAATATAGTGATGCATGCCATGCGTGCTATAGTCGAAGCATCCTTAATGAAGTGGTAAGATTGTGTATACGATTTCGCTTGCAGAGATTTGCTTGGTGCTCGTGCCGCGGATGCTGATGCTGTTTGCCACCATCGTAGTGGACCTGCTGCTTGTTATCGGCATTGAAGACGTAAGTCTCTGTAGACCCTTCTATGCAAGCTGATTGGATAACATGAAATACTTGTCTGCTGCACATTCTACGACACCATTCGAAAATATCCGTACAGAGCATATGTGTTTCGGGAGCGGAGTTTAAAATAATAAAGGTGACAGATTGACGAAAGAAAAAGAATAGATCACCAAGGGAAGGCAAACGATTATACGCTGGACATGACCAAATGACAGGCTACCTTTTCCTATTAGTTTCTTTGTGGCGTTTTACATGTTTTCCACCGTATTTTAAAGTCCTGTAATTTATAAATTGCTCTGAAGGATAAGTACTGCACCGTAAAGAGGGACAAAAGAAATATGCAGGAACATGATGCCTACAAGATCAACATGCTCACACGCTTGACCCTACTGGTTACTTGAGATCTTTTTGCAAAATGAAAGTCTTGGGCGGGCGCTTCTGCAATGCTTTATTAGAATATGCAAAAACCTGGAAAATTAGTCCTTAACAAATTGTTTTCGTGAAGTCTATAGGATGTTCATTACTATTGTACGCTAGCAAGTGCTGCTGCTAGGATTGGGGTAGAAGACGATGAACTACGAATTCTCTTGTAAAGCCCCGTCAAGTGCAACGCAGATATCTGTAAGCTGATGCAATTGGTAAATTGTGCGAGGAAACTTCATCGCATAAAGAAGGTACGACAAGAACACCAAGCACGAGCGCCCTCTCTAAACTGATTGAATATTTGCGCAACGTTGTCTGTGTTTACATGGCGAAATCAGAGTTGGCACCTGCGTTTACATGATGATGAACTTGTCCGAAGAACATACCAGTAAACCGGGATAGAGCGAAAAAGCCTCCATGAGGAAGAAGTACGTTTCCTCGCATCAACATTCGTGACATATGTGATTGTATTTCTATGTTTTTTTTGTTTTGCTTAAATACGATTTGTGGTAACATTGCAAACCTCGCAGCATTATTTCAGGAGGAAGAAGCGTTCCTTGAGAGGCAGCTTTTCTTTGATATACGCATAATTTTTCTCTTTGCAATATCGGCGCAGGCGTATCGCAAGAGAACAATTATTAAGAAATGCACCAGCCCAATACTCGTTTTAAGCAAAGCTTGCTCTCAGCTGCGGCTTTAAAGAGGCACATACATAGGCGTGCGCACGGCGGTGGGCGGGGGCAGTCTGCGCGATACTTTGGCTTAATGGGGGGGGGGGGGGGGTGAGCGCTGCGACGAACCTTCGCCCCACCCCTTGTGGTGGGGAGTCCTTAGCACGCCTAGGTCCACGTATGTAATATCATCACGAATATTTGCAGGATATTCATCCTGTAATAGGCAACCGAGCATAGATTCTGTGTTATACAGCGGACGTTACATGGCCGCCTAAGTGATTAGCGATGTGACTAGACCATGCGCCATATTGCTTTACATGCCGCGTGCAGGATTCACAGTATGCGATGAAGATCTTCGTGAACTGGTCAGGCTTGGATGTCCTCGTGGACGCGCTCATCTGCATAAGCCTCGTTGTGCTCAAAAGCAATCGGCACAACGTAAGTATTATTGTGTAAATTTTTAGATGCCAAGCAGCTTTTGCCCGGGGCTGTGTCCGTCCCTTGGGGACCGTCCGCTTTCTACCACCTTGCGTAGCCACCTGTTACATATTGAGCGCGCGCTCGCGCCATGGAGAAGTATTCTTCCTCTCGTTCTTCGAACGCTTTGAACGTGCAGAGCACTTTAGGGGCCAGGGCTGCCGTATGCTGTCCTAGCTTGGCGTAAGGCAGGCAAAACCATGTGTGCTGGCACGCGCTAGCGCGTTCGGGCCTGTGTAAGGGGCTGGGTAAGACGCTGTGGCTTCTCCCCCTTACACTCTCTCAGCAATCATGTGATGGCGTCGATGTACGAGATTCTGGAGACGTGCGATGAACCAACGCGTTGTATCCTAGTCAGAACGCGCTGGCACGAGCTAGCGCGTTCAGGGCCTGTGTAAGGGGCTGGGTTAGACGCTGTGGCCTCATTCTCTTACACTGTCTCAGCAATCACGTGATGGCGTCGGGGAACGAGATTCTGCGGACACGCGATGAACCCGCGTCGCGTGTTCCAACAAGAGTTTGGGACGAGTAACAGCAACAGCCACTACACTGAATTCATGGTGTGCCCCACTTGCAAGGACGCGTTAGCATCGGGCAAGGTGCCCGTGATGAATGGAACATTAGGGAGACCCATGCGCTGCTTCGCATCCCCACATAGGACCCTTTAGTGGGACATGGTGTAATTTTTAATTACGCAACTAGAATATATTACGGAAACGGATTTAAAATGCGGCGAAAATAGTCGTTGCGCATATGTACAAGACCAGTACACTAAGCTGTCCAGGCAACCTTGGTATATTACAGTTGTCTTTAACTGTGCATATGTCTAACCTGTAATGAAGGCTGCTGGCTCGTCAAGATGCCGAATGTCAGCTTTTTATTCGCTGCTAATGTGTCCCGCTAACGAAATCGACGAAAAGAAATTATTCATTGATTCAATGATAGCTCCATTTGCAAGAGTAACATAAGTAAATATGACAGATGAAGCCCCAAAATATATTATTGTCCTAGCGTTTGTATAATGAGGATGATGTACAAATGGCTTGTTGCGCATCTTTTCAGTAAGAATGGCACTACATGCAAGTGAAAGCCCTTGGAATAATTTATTTTGCATATAAAATTACTGGACCGGAAGAATAATTTTTTCTCACTAACAACTTCGCCGGTTTAGAGCACCTTAACGTTGTGATATGCTAGCAGATCTACGTAGGCGGGTAAGGTGTAAAAAATCAACTACACGCACTCGTCTAAAAGGTTATTTGATGTTTTTGTCACCCTAATTTTATTAAAATAGACACAAAATAACAGCTATAGGCAAAAGCAAACTGGGCAGGCCGGCAGCCATTGTGGCCTTGCGTATTTTTGTTACGGTGCAACAATACCATGAGGTCGTATTCATGAGGTCGTATTGGATGAGGTATTCGTTCGCTACGGTTATTTTTCCATCGGCACACTTTGCGTAGCTTACTAAGTAATCACTAATTCCCAAAGAGTGAAATTAATGCTTCTTGGTGTTTATTCTCGAAGATGTGAAACACAACAGCTATTTTCTGTTCCTAATTTTCGTTATCAAAATAACGCGCATTCTTTAGGATAAAGTGTCCCCCAAGGGCCATCGCAACTTGATGTTACAACTGATACAAATGTGGATAAAGTAGAATGAAGCATGTGTCTTACATTTTAAAGCAATCGTTCTGTATCTCGAACTTCACTATCAAGCAGTCAAGTAACTTATCTGCATAAAGTGAGCGGGGCCCATGTTTACAAACACGTCTTAAGCTAAACATTTTTGTAAGATAGTATTGCAACCAATCACGATGCTGGACATATCATTAGCAAAGCCGGCTGACTAATCGGAATACGCACTTATGAACGAAAAGATTTTGTGAATTCGGCCCCTTATGCGTTGCGTGCCAAATATATTTCTTTAATATACCGTAGTCCTGAATTTTTTAAGAACGGCTTACGCTTCCCATAAAATATAGTGAAGCCATGAAAGATCCTCGTGTAACTTATAAAGCTTGTTCTAGATGACTGACCCTTTGTGCGAACGCGAAGAGTTTGCTGAGGCGGAAAGAAGCGTGTACCTTGTCTTACTATTTCCTACATAATTTTCATTATGTATATATATATATATATATATATATATATATATATATATATATATATATATATATATATATATATATATATATATATATATATATATATATATATATATATGTATATATAATACGTTACTTGCGCTGCCAACTGCAGGCTGCTTAAGAGAGCGGCTCGTTGTGCCTGATCAGGAGGCCCTTCGCACCAGCGGCATATGCTATAAAAGGGCCAAAAACATTCGCATTACAAAGTAGTAGAGTAGTACCAGCGCGGTAGAGTAGTCTATTAATTTTTATTAGTATTATTAATACATTAAGTCGACGGTTCCTTTCCCTCATGTGCAAGCACAGTCTTTTGGGAGGTGAAGGCAATAGCGTTCGCTTACTTATTCTTGTTTAACCTAGTTTACTGCTCTCTACTACGGAGTCCTCCATTAGGCAAGCTTGTTTCAATTTTGTACACATCCCGTGCTTCCTCGCAAATAGCTGTTGCAGAGGAACTTACAATACGTCGGGACAGTGCAGACAACGTCAATAGTGGGATTCAATGAACATACAAAACAAAAACAACGAATGATTACGTTGAAGCATTACAAACACCGCTGACAACAAAATTTAGGCTCTAATGCTTATCAGACGCGAAGAAAGCACTTCATTTGTAGCATTTACGGCGTAAAACTCCATATAGTCGTTGAACACACATCAATGTCACAAATCAAATGATGCACGGTACTCACGGAATAACAACGGTTCGATTTTAGCGTCAGCTCATGCCCGTACTTTGGTTGCCGGCGTCACAAATTCCGGCGACATTGGCGTATTTTTGTGCCGTACGCTTGGAACAGCGTTAGCATCGTGATTGGCCGTGTTCGTAGGCATCAAAAAAAGGCTCTGTCGAATATTTACACTAATGCACGTAAAGATTCTCTGTCGCGTATCGTTCCGCGAGCCATGTAATTTTTTTAGTAATGAATGCGATTACGTGATACTCACAATCGGATGGCTGTAGGAAATGGCGTATTATATGCGCGGACAGACAGAAAACCACATTCACCAGGGGCTTTGCGTCATGCCTAAAATTTCCCTACGAACCTTGAGAATTTTCTTCCTTGCAGGTTAAAGTACTTCTGAGCTGTCTCGGAGCTTACAGCACTTTCCTGTTTGCAAAGGTGAGAATATGTTGAAACCGGAATAAAGCCTACGATGAATGAACAATTCGAACCAAGCTTCGCATATATCGTTGCGACAAAAATTCTGAATTAGAAGGGTGCGGGCGCGAGCTAGTTGATGCGGATGATTCACTGCAGTCAGAGCCCAAAAGTATAGAAAAGTAAGGGTTAGGAGGAGAGCTGGTAGTCTGCTCATAGCTGGTCGCGATGACACAGGACGCTGTGCGAGCTCAAGGCGTCCTGGACTGAGGGCGCCTGCCCTAAGCAATACCCTCTCTATTTCCAATAGCTTGTTGTTTAATGAATACGTGTCTCCGAGATATAGAAGGAATATTCTTTATTGCCAGAGCTGGTGATGTCTACATCTTGTTTCTCAGTTGTCAGCAAATGTACGCTAAGGTATATTCACAAAAAAATTTTGTTGCACCCAACCATACTGATACCAAAGGAGGGACATATATGCAGACCTGCGGTCTAGAGAAAAATGCAGTTAAGTTAAATTTCCGGGAATGAAATAATTAAGGATTAACGATGTGCGTTAATACTTTGCAGTTAATATTCACCAGCTACGTCAGCATTTTCTAGAGCGCATGCCTGGGAAGTTGCTACGACACGATACACTAATGTTCAGTGCGTTAGTTAGGAACGTTACACCTAGAAATATATCTAATTTGAACCTTCTTGGAAGTGATGGTCCGAGACAAGCAAGGTTCATTTAGTGCCGCTACCTCAGGCGATACCCCGCTCTACCTTACGCCTAACAAACTGAATACGGCCGTTTTGTCTGCAGGGAGCCTGCGCCTACCTTGTTCGCCGATACGCTCGGGCAAGATTGGCGGACTCGTCACCGAATCCAGAAGAAGAGCACGAAGAACACCACGGCGACGAGATTGAAGCGACGACGAACTTCATCAAAAGCGTCTCCGCATCAGATTCTGCGGCCTCATCACCAACAGAATCACTACACCATCGTGCTGTCAAGAGACAAGAACAAGACCTTGGGGACTCGATAATCATTGATGACCTGCACTGAGTGTCGTCGGCTGAATCACTACTATAGGCGCCGTATATAGAATTTTATGTTCATATGAATACAAAAGAAGAAATCCGTTGGAGCTCAAATGTAATGTGAGCTGACGTGGTAAAGATAAGTAAATACGTTATTAGGTAATAAACTTTGTTTTTGAACACGAAAGCCTAGTTTTCATGAGGACCATGCAGTTGTTTGCTCTACAAAATTTTAAGATTGATTTTCTGGGCTTTTCGAGAGCAGATTGCGCGAAATATTACCACTTGACTAAGGTCGCTCCATTATTGAACAAACGGGCAATGTAGGACACACAGTCCCGTTCGCAGGGTGTTACTTGCACATTCATTGTAAGGATCACGAGGTTATGATATATTGCATCATGGTGCGCTCCTTCACTACACACCTCTTACGTTCACGTTAACCTTATCCCATATGCTTTTGTGTTTCTGAAACTGTATTCGAGCAAATCCAAGATTACGTCGCGAGAAAAGCCCGGTGAATATAAACGACATTTAGTGTTCCTCAATATTCTCCAACGCATGAGCTTCTATTTGCACTGCTATTCGATTGTTGTTATCGAGTAATCTTAAACCAATCTGCTTTTTATTCTAATGTGATCTGCCAACTGTGCATGTACGCGAAATGTTTATAATTTCCTCAATTAGGAACATGCGTTATTTCGTGCTTTAAACACTCCGGGCTTTCACTCAACGTTTGGACCACAACCGGTATTCGCTGGCGCACCAACGGGACGAACTCTGCATATTCCCAGTTTTAGCGGGGTGTTTTGGGGGACCGATATGTGAGTCCTTAGAATATAGCCATCACCTGAATCCGACTCACGGTGCGTAACATAAGCATATATTAATTTGTGAATAAAGCTGATTTCCTGATTATTTTAACATAACTGAAGACCCCGTACAGAAAAAAGTCTCATTTGGAACTGCAAAGCATGCTTTATTATGTGAGGTAATGACAAATTCTATAATACTTTGACAACATAGTGTAAGGACTCTTTCCTATTAATAATAAGAGGGCTGAACATTCTTGAAAAAAAGTTCGATATTCGATGAACATCTGAAAGTGTTCAACAGACATTCCACGCGTTTCAGGCACTGCTTAGAGTGTACTGGTTTCGGTTTCAAAGAGTACTATTCAAGCATTTCTACTATGCATATGGGGCTCAAACATGGGCTGTCCAGAGGGCCCACAATTTCCCTTCAAATTCAGATTCACAAGCTCATTTCAGTTTCAGTGATTGCGATGTTTTGAAGGCTACTGTGTCACTGTGCGACATTAGAATAATCTGCACCAAGCTGCCTTGATGACGAGGCCACGCTTGCCACCCTGTGAAAGCGCAGCCACTGGTAGCACGCGTACGAATGAA
The DNA here is from genome assembly GCF_013339695.2 of Rhipicephalus sanguineus. Taxonomy (NCBI): domain Eukaryota; kingdom Metazoa; phylum Arthropoda; class Arachnida; order Ixodida; family Ixodidae; genus Rhipicephalus; species Rhipicephalus sanguineus. Next base: position 70,641,678 of record NC_051178.1, on the reverse strand, counting down.
AACGCCTGGCGGCAGTGCATGATAGCTCCGACGAGCGAGCCGACTGCTTTCAGCGTTTGAATTGGCCCACCAAGGAAGGAACATCTAGTGCAGGCGTGTAGTGTTCGAAAACATTAGGTTATCTTCTCTGTAGGCCGAATGCAGCCATATATTGTTTCTTTTTTTGCACATATAGCTTTATCGAGACAGTCAGAGGTTCACCGCAGGGGCGAATCAATGTCACAGCAACGAATGGGAATTCCATAAGAGGAAAGGCTAGCAGCTCACTCCTTTAGCAAACCCGGCAGCTGCATAGAGTGAAGTAACCTTCGTGCGCTATATATATGGCTTCAGCGCAATGTTTGCGATGAAAGCACAACACGAACGAAGCTATGAGTCGTCGCTTGAACCCCCTTCAAGCGATCAGAGCGTCAGCATGGGCGTGGTCGCCCGTGCGTGATCGCCCATGCACGCCCGTGTGCCATCACTAGAGGCCGGACTTTCACGCACTAATCAAACTCATTTTAGGTGCCCAAATAGGCAAGTAAAACAAGTTTTAGGCACCAAAAATAGGCAGGAAAACAGGTTTTAGGTATCCAACGTCATAAATGTAGGCACAATACATTTTTATATAAGTGCAAAGACTTTCAAAACAAGGATGTGCGCGACCTGTGTCTACAACAGGAATGCAAAAAAAAATTTGCACTGGCTTAGCTCGGCCATGCCAGGATAACGTAGCGTTAGCAAACGTCCAGCTGATTGTTCTTAGCTTTCCTGATTGTCTGGGATTAGCTTGATTATAATGCTTACTGCTGCTCCAATGACACACACACGGTATACGTATTATGTGTCACATGCATATTTATTTTCCCAGGCAACTACTTCGGGATCTGATGAGTTAAGCTTTCCCGCTCTTCTGTGCCGTTGAGCAGAATTTGCGCTCTCCTTCTCCATGGCTAAACCACACTGGCAAACGCCAGTCAGAGGCGCTATCAAGCGGCTCCAGCGCAGTGTCAGACGGCGACTGCACAGCGAAGGCGAATAGCTGCGTGCGTCCATCTTGAACGAATACTAGCGCGACAAAAACGAGGACGAGAATAGAAAAGACAGACAACAGCGCTGACTCGCAACTAAAGTTTATTCCGAAAAGAAGCAGAATAAATAGCAACTGGAAACCTAAGAAAAGAAACATCCATCGCGCATGCTTAATGTCACAAAACAAACAAATAAAGGCTATGTGGCTGATGAGGCGTGGACGTGACGCAAGCTATCCGTGAGGTATGATACTTCCGCATCTGATACTGCTAACGAAAGCTGACTGATAAACTTTAGTTGCGAGTCAGCGCTGTTGTCTCTTCTATTCTCGTCCTCGTTTCTGTCGCGCTAATACTCGTTCAAGATGGAAGTACACCAACTCGCCGAATTGTCAGTTCTGATGAAGCTGCGTGCGCGCCGGCGCCAGTACGTCTACCTCGGCTACGACGTCACTGCTCTGGAAAGCGCAGACCGGCGGCAGGGAGTCGCGCGCGGCAGCGGCGGAGTGCGCGGGAGGTGCCGGCTCCGATGCGCCAGCTGTGTGACATCATTATCCTCACGCATGCGCAGCACGACTCTTGAGGAGCCACACGAAACTGGCTCGGCTAGGCCAGTGTAGCTGACGCTAAAAAATATTAGCTGCGAAGCATCTAATGGCGGAGTTCAAACCGGTGGTGCGCGGCGTGACCTCCCTTACTGCGCATGCGCAAACCCTCTCCACACACCTCTTCTCCCCCTCCCATCCGCTCCCTCCTCCTCCTCTTCCCTCCCCTATCCCCTTCCCATTCCTCCTCTTCTCTTACCGTCTCCTTTCCACCTTTCCCCCTTTCGCCCTCTCCTCTCCCCCTCTCAAACGCGGGCTCGACATGCCGAAACGCTGCTTCGCATCTCCTCATGGGCCCCTTTAGCGGGAGATTGTGTGTTTTTTTTGTATGATACCACAAAGGCGCCACCAGTTGAACATAGTCCTGCAGTGGTCCTCTGTCTCGCACGGTTTGCAGAAAACGGTCTCTCCTTTTACTCTCTAGCATGGTGAGTCTAGTGTACGCTCTCGAGTAAACACACTACTGGGTCTTTCTTTTCGGCATGGCTGTGAAGGGCAGCACATGAGCAGATAGCCAGACAGCTAAAAGACGAGAAGGGAGGGATGCCTCGTACTGGCTGGTTATAATCGCGTGGGGTAAATTTCTCCCATGTCGGTGAGCACGTTAAGAAGTAAATTACAAAAAAAAATACGCGCATTTTTAAAAATTTTCATCTTCCCTTTATTTCCCCCAGACGGCTCTCCCCGGTTACGCATTCTCCAAGCGCTCACGCCATCTCAGCGCGGCGGCGTATAATAGCCGGCGCGTCCCATTTCACCGCTGCTAGCGGTATTTTTCCGGAAGTTGGTTGAGGTGAAACCCCTATATCTTTCAAAATTAGCGAAAGATTTTGATGAAGCCGCCGCGCCCTGCGATAGGCCGGTTGGCGACACGTGACCGTTTCACCTTCGCGCGCCGCTCTAGGGGTCCAGCTGGGCGAGCGCTGTGCCGGTGTTAGGTACGGATGTCTGTTTTCAAGCGTGGAGTTCGACCATTTTAGCAAGCAGGGAGTACTTCAGACGCCTCTCGCACTGTGGCTGCAAACTGTAAGTGCCTATGTACCTGATGCTTGAGCGGATGCAGTAATTTTGTGTTTGAATTGAATTCTTTGAGCGTGACGTGCTTGTATACCGGCCTTCATTTGTTTCACTGAGCGGAGGACAGAAAAATGCCCTTTTTCTCGTTCGTCGCGGTGATAACAATATCTGCTGAAGGAAGGTAAGGCTCCAAAAAATCAGGCGCCAGTAATTTGCGCCCACATAAAGCACCAGGGGCCGAATTCACAAAGCTTTCTCTTGCCTGCGCAATTTCTTAGCCAAGAATTCTCGTATCTCGAGGGAATACGATAGCAATGGTACGAATTTAACTTGCTCGCCACTTTTGAGGGCAAGGAGGCAACGCGAAAGCCGATGAAACGACGAGGAAAGAAAGAAGTGCGCGCAGGGGATAGCAAGGCAGCACGCGAAGCGTCTAGCATCGAGGGTATACGATGATAGCGAATGTATTTTCGCTGTATCTCAGCTTCCAGTTCCGGGCGTCTGCTACAGCGCTTACGCGTTGCAGCAGACGTCCTGGGGTCTTGCGCGAAGCCAAGTGCTCGTGTTTCATGGATGACCATAGCTAACAAAGATCTAGTTGCTCGATGGCGTTAATAAGCCGTGCGCTATTTTGTCAAGTGCAGGCAAACAACGCTCCAGATGGACCGCATCTATAAGCCGCGCATAAATTGAAACATTGAAGGTTTGAAGATGTGACCGAAGCATCTCCCCCTGTTTACCACAACCAGTTACATTTTCATGAAGCTGCGCTGCCACTCAAATTAGGCATGTTCGAGCACGGTATGGTGGTTGCCATTAGGGTGTTTTGTAGCTAGACGTAAAATGTTGAATTTCTTACAAAGATCCCAGTACAAGACATAGGAGCGGCTTTTGAGCCTACGGAGAACTGTACAGAAATATAAAGCATTATTATTATTATTATTATTATTATTATGGTTTTGTGGCGCAAAGGCTACAATGGCCATAGAGCGCCAAAGCAATGTAGCATGTAAATGCATCGGTTTGATCAATGACTGTAAGTGTAACATGGCTGTAAAGGGCCTAAAATGAAGTGCACTTAATATGTGTAAAATATATATACATAATAAAATTATGACAATGACATGAAATATGTGCAAGGAATGTCAGATGATAGTATGTTGGTATCGCGGGCAGTGATGATACAGTGCATAATAGATAAAATGTTGCATGTAGCACAACACTAGCTGAGGGACTACAAACATATCTGGTGGCTTATACCAAGTGGCCCTACCGTGGTAGGGACTGATAAGCCACCGATATCACCAGGAATAAAGGCTAGCCTTGCCCGCAGAGTTGAGGGCTTGTCTGCTACCTGTGTCGCCAGAATATACGTTGCAGAAAATGGACGTCGCTTAAAAAGTGTAAAAGTTTGTTAAAGGAAACCATGGGGCTGTCTGATAAAAACAGTGATGGATGAAGCGGGATATGTCTTTTAAAGATCTCCGGAAAGTGGCGCTTCCGCTCCATCTCCAAGAAATATAAAGCAGCTGTTAAAAAGGCATGATGCGCGTAATGCCGCAAGTTCAATTAACCGCAGCATTTTGGCAGGGCCGGAATGTCAGAGCAATCGTATAGGCTTAGATATGTGCACGCGTAAAACAAGGAAGATTCGTCGGGAGGTTTCTACGAGCTAATGCTTTTCAGAAAACACGGCGCAGTCACTTCGTCCTTGCGGAGTTTGCTTGAGCAAACATAAAAGGAGTGGCGTTCAGTTGTCTCGGCCTGAATTGACATCACTACACGTGCGCCTGGATTCACGGGGCGCGCGTGCTGCGCGTTTGCGCGATTAACAAAAAGAAGAAAAAAGAGACGGCGGTCGCGTTACTTACTAACGTCTATGGGAACAAAAGCCATACAAAAGTGAGCAAAGTGTGATTGTGCTTATATATTAGAATCGAAGCAAATTAAGTGAGCAGTGATTTGTTTAGTGAAAGTTTATTTAATTGACGATCATCGAAACAAATAGAATATTCAATTAGTGAAAGTGACATTAGTGACAGTCAATTAGCGATAGTTGATTAGTGATGTCGCAATCGATACAAAGTGCACGGTAATATAACCGCACTTGATGGCTTTAACCTTCGAGTCACCTTAGGCGAATGCATTGGATCCCGAGTTTTTTTTCTCTTTTGATCGACTTTCACCGGACGTTTTGCATTAGGTGTCTTTCGAGGGAAAGATAATATATATACAATGAAGTAAGTGTTACAATGGCCAGCTCTTTTGCGAAACACTGCAGCGGTGGTCGAGTCGTTACAGCGTCCGGCTGCAATGCGGGAGGTACTGGGTTCGATTCGCAGTGTCGCCTAGCACTGACGCATTTTTTAATGGGAAAACAGATAGCAAGGCCTGAGGTTATGTGTTGCAGGCACTCTTTTTTGATAACGTGGCCTTTCCGCTCTCTTTTTTCACTCCCCTTTATACCCAAGAACGCTGCGCCGTGCTCCCTCACGGATCACAGAAACATGGGTACCTTTTTTTTTTTTTTTCGCTAACCACTACTATCGCAAGAGCGCCCAGTCCCGAAACCCAATTATCATACCTCGGCATTACTTTTCACGGCTCTGGCTATTCGAGCGCCGGTCAGACATCACGGTGTTTTCAAGAACATCAAGAGACACGCGGCGGCCAAACTGCTTGCGGCCAAGATGACTGCCTTTGTCGGGACATGTTTCCGTGCTAGGTTGGGTGGATTCATTCCACGCAGCAGCGCAAAACGACAGGAACAGAGAGAAAAGACACACACACAGTGATGTGTTTTCTCTCTCTGTCTCTGTCGTGTTGCGCAGCTCCGTGTAATGCCTCTGTCAATGGTTCTAAAGAACTCCAGCAGGCTATCGAGTTCTGAGGAGAGGGCAAAGCAGTAGGCCTGCGAAAAAGTACGGCAAATTCATTTGCGTCATTAAGGGCTACTCTTCCCTTTGTAAGTACTTGAAAATTTTAAACCCGAGTTTATTCTTTATCAACAGCAGTTAAAGTATAGATGACAGGTGGACACACAAAAATCCGCGTATTCAGCTTGAACTAGTTTTGTGCCCTAATAGTAATTGGCAACAGGTATGACAATACGTAGAAATACCACGCACATATGTAAAAGTATGTACAGCCACGAGCGAAAGCTTGGTTATGCTGGTTTGAAGTCGACTACTCTATTCTACATATTCGACAAACGCAATCTGTAGAAGCATGTTACACGGAGGAGCTGTCCTATAAACTTATTTTTGCTGGTTGGTTGCATAGTTTCAACTTCTTGCTCAGAACTGTACGTTGAAAATGAAACATCTTGTTTGAATGCACACATTTTATGTAAGGTTACATTCATTTTGCACAGTAGGAAACATACTTGAGAAATGAAAATGAGATTGAAAAAGGAGAACTAGAAAGCAAATAGCAAATTCTTTTAAAAGTTACAGTAAACAAAATAACGTAAGTTTTTGTTTAAGATACATACATACATACATACATACATACTACATACATACATACATACATACATACATACATACATACATACATACATACATACATACATACATACATACATACATATACATACATACATACGTTGAGGTGTAGTTAAGAGGATGAACTGCTCTAAAACAACAATGCTGATACATTCAGTCTTGAGCACATGAGGTTTCAAGGCAGTAACGTACGAGAGAAATCTCTCACCACTTTTATGTGCCAACTCGGCATTTCTCGAACCCTCCTGGAACAATTTGATGCATAGTTCCTGCTGCTGCCCACTCACAAGCAATTTTTATACATTTGTTGGGCGGCAGCCACGACGATATATAAGAAAAGAGCCCCTGACAATGTGATACCAAGGAAAAGCGCAATGCATCACATTTTGGTACATGTCTGCAATATTGTCACGTGGTCGTGACGTCGATGAAGACAGCAGTCGGCGTTTGCAGGATGAAACTGTTTATTGGCCGAACTTGTGGCCGGAAAATGAGAACTATAACTACAGCAATACACGCTGTACAAATATAGCGGCGAACAGGGCGTCGTCCGTCGATCAACTGACAACCGGTCAATTGCGTCGGCTTTTATACAGGCGGTATCGAACTTTCCAGCAATATCGCTGGTGGCGGCGTTATCTCTAGACAAGCTGGAACGTTCGCGTGCGGGGCGCAATCTTAACAGAACGATCTACTATAGACGTGAAGCTTCTCGAACAATGCTTCGCGGACAGCGTCGAGCGTTCATAACCGTCCCTGCCGGTCAAACCCGAATACATCAAAACAAGACAAGAAGTGGGCGTGGCATTGCCCCCCTCTGAAAAAGCATCGTCCCGATGCTTGTGAAAGAACATAGAGGAGAGAAAAAAAACAAGTGCATACAAAAATAGCTTACAATAACAAAGGAAGAAAAATAGAGTCCCCAGGTTCGCTAACGCGCAAAAAAACGGCTTAAGGCGCACGACATGGACGACTTCAGGTCGTGCGCGGCGTCGCTGGGAGTTCGTAATGCCGTCCGGGATCACCTCGTAGTCAAGAGCGCCGAGGCGTCGAAGAACCTTGTATGGCCCGAAGTATCGCCGAAGGAGTTTTTCGCTAAGCCCACGTCGGCGTATCGGCGTCCAGACCCAAACACGGTCGCCGGGCTGGTATTCCGCGAAGCGTCGTCGAAGATTGTAGCGACGGCTGTCGGTGTGCTGCTGGGTCTTGATGCGCAGGCGGGCGAGCTGTCGAGCTTCTTCGGCACGTTGTAAGTAAGCGGCGGCATCGAGGTTTTCTTCGTCGGTGACGTTGGGTAGCATGGCGTCGAGCGTCGTCGCCGGGCTCCTTCCGTAGACCAACTTGTACGGAGTCATCTGCGTCGTTTCTTGGACGGCCGTGTTGTATGCGAAGGTCACATACGGAAGGATGGCATCCCACGTCTTGTGGTCCGCTGTGGTCCGGCGGTGGCTTGTTTGGGCTGTATCTCAGTATTGCCTGAGTTAGGTCAGCAGTAAACGCCGTACCTCTGTCGGTGATGAGAACTTCTGGGGCGCCATGACGCAGGACGATGTTCTCAACGAAGAACTTCGCTACCTCGGCGGCACTGCCTCTAGGCAGGCCCTCGTCTCGGCGTAGCGGGTGAGTAGTCTGTAGCTACGACGATCCATTGTTTCCGGTATTGGACGTCGGAACGGACCCAGTAAGTCCATCCCGATTTGCTGGAACGGCCGTCGAGGTGCTCGATAGGCTGCAGAAGTCCGGCTGGCCTAATGGGCGGTGTCTTGCGTCGCTGACAGTCCCGGCAGGTCTTCACGTAACGAGTGACGTCGGCGGAAGGCGCGGCCAGTCAGTACTTCTCCTGTATTCTTGCTAGCGTGCGAGAAACACCCAGGTGTCCAGCCGTCGGGTCGTTGTGCAGAGCCTGGAGGACCTCTGGCCGCAATGTCGAGGGTACCACGAGAAGGCTATCGGCTCGAAGCAGTGAGAAGTTCTTCTTTAGGAGAACACCGTTGCACAAGAAAATGACGGCAGTCCCCGCGTGAATACCTTCGGAACAACGGTGGTCCTGCCCTCGGGTATTCCACAAGGCCCCTGAGTTCTGGATCCGTTCGCTGTCGTTCGGCGAAGTCGTCGGCACTTATGATTCCCAGAAGGAGTCGTCCTCCTTGTCGTCCTGCGGCGGTGGGTCGACGGGGGCGCGAGACAGGCAGTCAGCGTCGGAGTGTTTCCTTCCGGACTTGTAAACGACGGTAATGTCGAATTCTTGAAGTCGTAGGCTCCACCGTGCGAGGCGACCTGAAGGGTCCTTCAAGTTAGCTAGCCAACACAATGCGTGGTGGTCGCTCACAACTTTGAAGGGCCTGCCGTAGAGATAGGGGCGAAACTTGGATGCAGCCCAGATGATCGCTAGGCACTCCTTTTCTGTTGTGGAATAGTTCGTTTCTGCCTTTGATAGCGACCGGCTAGCATAACTGATGACCCTTTCCTGCCCGTCAGTCTTCTGCACAAGGACGGCGCCGAGTCCTACGCTGCTTGCGTCGCTGTGGATTTCCGTATCGGCGTATTCGTCGAAATGTGCTAGTATAGGAGGCATCTGAAGGCGTCGTTTCAGTTCTTCAAATGCTTCGATTTGCGCCGTTTCCCACTTGAATGGCACGTCGGTCTTCGTGAGGTGAGTTAGCGGTTCGGCGATTCGTGAAAATTCCTTGACAAAGCGCCTGTAGTAGGCGCACAAGCCGAGAAAACGGCGCACGGCTTTCGTGTCGGTGGGGGGCGGGAAGGCAGCGATGGCAGCTGTTTTCCGCGGGTCTGGGCGAACACCACCCTTGCTGATCACGTGACCCAAAAACAGCAGCTCCTCGTATGCAAAGCGGCACTTTTCAGGCTTCAAGGTGAGGCCAGAAGTCTTGATTGCTTGTAGTACAGTGTCAAGGCGCCGGAGGTGTTCGTCGAAGCTTGAGGCAAACACAATGACGTCGTCCAAGTACACAAGGCAAGTCTGCCACTTCAGTCCAGCCAGCACGGTGTCCATAACGCGCTGGAACGTCGCAGGTGCCGAGCAAAGACCAAAGGGCATAACCTTGAACTCGAAGAGGCCGTCTGGTGTTATAAAGGCAGTCTTCTCTCGGTCTCTCTCGTCGACTTCGATTTGCCAATAGCCGGTCTTGAGGTCCATCGACGAAAAGTACCTCGCGTTGTAGAGTCGATCCAGGGTGTCGTCTATCCGTGGGAGGGGTAGACGTCCTTCTTCGTGATTTTGTTCAGGCGGCGATAATCGACGCAGAAGCGTAGGGTTCCGTCTTTCTTCTTCACTAACACCACGGGTGACGCCCATGGACTTTTCGACGGCTGGATGATGTCGTCGCGTAGCATTTCGTCGACTTGTTTCTTATGGATTCGCGTTCTCGCGTTGAAACTCTGTACGGGCTCTGCCGGAGTGGCCTGGCATTTTCCTCTGTTATGATGCGATGTTTTGCGACTGGGGTCTGGCGGATTCTTGACGATGACGAAAAGCAGTCCCTGTATTTCAAGAGCAGGGTTTGAGCTGTTCTTGTTTATGCTTCGGAAGGCTAGGATTAACGTCGAAAACTGGTTGAGAAGCTTGGTTCGTCGGTGTTGGCTCGGAAGAATCGGCGATGGCGAAAGCCATCGACGTAGCCGTGATTTCTTCGATGTAGGCGACTGTCGTGCCTTTGTTTACGTGCTTATACTCGTTGCTAAAATTTGTGAGCATCACTGTTGCTTTGCCTCCCCGCAACTCTGCTATTCCTCTTGCGACGCAAATCTCGCGGTTAATCAACTGGTGCTGGTCGCCTTCAATGACGCCTTCCAGGTCTGCTACTTTCTGAGAGCCGACGGAAATGATGACGCTGGAGCGAGGGGGAATGGTGACTTGGTCTTCCAGCACATTCAAGGCATGCTTCCCTGGCGGCGTGTACCGCGGTAATGCTTTTTCTGTAGATAGTGTTATCGACTTCGATCTGAGGTTGATGACTGCACCATGAAGGCCTAAGAAGTCCATACCAAGGATGACATCTCGGGAGCAATGCTGAAGGACTACAAAGCTTGCGGGATAAATCCGGTTGTTGATGGAGACCCTCGCTGTGCAGATTCCTGCCGGCGTTACTAGGTGACCTCCCGCTGTGCGGATTTCGGGGCCTTCCCAGGCGGTCTTGACTTTCTTCAGCTTCGTCGCGAACGGTCCACTGATGACGGAATAGTCGGCTCCAGTATCGACGAGAGCGGTGACGTTGTGGCCGTCGATGAGAACGTCGAGGTCACTCGTTCGTCGCCTACCGTTTCGATTTGGTCGCGGCGTCGGATCACGGCTACGTCGGTTTGTCCCGCTGCTTCGTCGTTGTGTCGTCAGGTCTTCTTCGGGCCGTGAAGTTTCGACGTCAGGGCTTCGTTCGGCTTGCGGCGTGTTCTTTAGATGTCGTTGCGGCGTTGTCGTCGGCGGCGGAGGATCTTCGGTATTTCGTCGTACAGCAACCGCACCTCCATCGGTTGCTGCCCTTAGTTTCCGGATACGGGCTAGGTGACCGCCCCGAGTTGGGCCAGTGTATGGTCGGCGTTGGGGGGAGACGTAGCGGCCTGGCGACGGCGAACGGGAAGGTTGTCGGGGCGTCCATTGCGTTCCCGCGAGGTAGTCGGCGATGTCGCGTGGTCTTTCCCCTCGCTGTGGACGCGGCGCGTCGATGGCGAACCCACGCAGTCCCATCTGTCGGTACTGGCAGCGGCGGTAAGTGTGGCCAGCTTCCCCGCAATGGTAGCAGAGTGGGCGGTGGTCGGGGGTGCGCCAAACGTCGGTCTTTCTCGGCGTGTATAGCTGGCCGGCTGGCGGGCGGTATGACGTCGGTGGCGGCGGCGGTGGCGCCTCGCGGCGGAACTGCTGGGGTGGCGCGGCGTCTTGACGTGGGCGTGGAGGGGGGGCGTTGCGTCGGGCTGCAGCAGCATAGGTCACTGCTTGCAGCTGCGGCTGCGCTGACTCGGGGGTGCCCAGAGACTGCTGGATTTCCTCTCCGACGATGTCAGCGATCGACGCAACTTCAGGCTGTGGTGAGGGTAAGAGCTTGCGTAGTTCTTCCCGCACGATCGCTCGGATCGTTTCGCGCAGGTCGTCGGAGCCGACAGCATGAACAACTGGGTTGTCTTGAATCGATCGGCGATTATACTGCCGGTTGCGCATTTCCAACGTCTTCTCAGTCGTCGTCGCCTCTGAGACGAACTCTTGGACTGTCGACGGTGGGTTCCGCATTAGCCCAGCGAAGAGCTCTTGCTTTACCCCTCGCATGAGCAAGCGGACTTTCTTGTCCTCGGGCATGGCTGGGTCGGCGTGTCGGAACAGTCTGCTCATCTCTTCCGCGTACAGCACCACGTTCTCGTTTGGAAGCTGCACACGGGTTTCCAGCAGAGCTTCGGCCCTCTCCTTGCGGACGACACTCGTGAATGTGGCAAGGAATCTTGTGCGAAAATGTCCCACGTCGTGAGGCTTCGCTCTTGGTTCTCGAACCAAGTTCGGGCAGAGTCCTCCAAGGCGAAGTAGACGTGTCTTAACTTGTCTTCATCGGTCCATTCGTTAAAAATGGCGACGCGGTCGTACTTCTCCAGCCAACTTTCCGGGTCTTCAGCAGATGATCCGTGAAAGGTCGGTGGTTCCTTTGGGCGCTGTAGCAGCACGGGTGCAAGCGGCATGGTTGCTGTCATTGTCGCTGTTGTGTTGGTCATGGTCGGGGTCTTCCTGGTCTTGTCGGGTAAAGGCTGGTATTCTGGAGGTAGTCCTTGTGTCCTGCGGTTTGCTCGCTGTTCGGGGTAGGCGTCAATGTCTTCGTTGCGGCCCGGACTGGGTTCACGGCCTGACGGGGGCGACCGGAACATGAGCGAAGCAGCACCTCCACCAGATGTCACGTGGTCGTGACGTCGATGAAGACAGCAGTCGGCGTTTGCAGGATGAAACTTTATTTCGCCGAACTTGTGGCCGGAAAATGAGAACTATAACTACAGCAATACACGCTGTACAAATATAGCGGCGAACAGGGCGTCGTCCGTCGATCAACTGACAAGCGGTCAATTGCGTCGGCTTTTATACAGGCGGTATCGAACTTTCCAGCAATATCGCTGGTGGCGGCGTTATCTCTAGACAAAGCTGGAACGTTCGCGTGCGGGGCGCAATCTTAACAGAACGATCTACTATAGACGTGAAGCTTCTCGAACAATGCTTCGCGGACAGCGTCGAGCGTTGATAACCGTCCCTGCCGGTCAAACCCGAATACATCAAAACAAGACAAGAAGTGGGCGTGGCACATAGTTTATTTACATAGTCGGGCACATTGACAACACTATAACAAGCCATGTTAGGTGACGTGGGCTGAAAAATTGGCACAGGTCGGACAAATTCTGGACCAATACATAAATAAAACAGTTCGCTGTACTAAGCTCCTCGGTACAAAAATGCTGTTGTTGACATGTCAAGACCCTATTGCTTCTCCTGAAAACACTCCACAAAAAGGTTTAGAAGTGTGCACATTGAGAGACTGCTGTATAGCAGTCTCTCATTCCGCTCGAAAAAAAAATTTCAATGCACTTCTGGACAAGGCATGTGATGCGAAGCTTCAGTGCCTTGCATGTATATCGTGCTGCTGGCCTCAGCTGCAATGTTTATCAGCAGAAATGTGCAGAATAACATTTTATAATGTACCACGATGAAGTAATTATGTTTCAGGCGCATAAAACATGGACAACTATTTGCAGAGTATACAATTACATAATGGAGAAACCTATGGCAACAAACACTATATGAAAAAAAATTAAAACGTACACAGTACATGCAGAGAGGGTGACTGTTGAAGAGGACAGACAGGCGACGGGATAACATTACACAGGTGCTAAAGCCTGTTGGACGTACTAGGAATAGTGATGCTCCTCTTGCATCTAAATAATCCGTGGAGAAGGACTTTCCAGAGCTTATATAAACAGAAAATCATTTGTGCTATACTAATGCGCGTATCCTGAACGACTATATCGACCAAGTGCAAAATTACCCGCTTCAATGGTTTCATTCTTGCACTACCAAACATGAAAACACGGTTTTGGTTGCCGACCATGGCTGCTGTTTCTAATGGCAGTGAAATGCAGAGACACACATGCACTTTGATTTACGAGCATGTTAAAAATTCAAGTTAGCCGAAATTAATATGCACACTACTACTACGGTGTGCTGTACATTAATGTCAAGGTTTTGTATATAAATGCAGAATTTAATTAATTTTGAATCCTCAAATGCAAGGAATTGCTGAATGATGCACTGCTCAACAATTAAACTGCAGCTGTGCAGATTCTCACCATACAATTCAAACCGTTCCAGATATCACAATGCATTCTGTCTGTTGACGTGCACATTGAACAGCAGGACACAGTCACTGGTAGTCGCTGTCTACTTGTTGGCCTTTTGCGTTTTGTCCGATATACACTGTACAATTAGATGACAGTGAGGTACCTGATCCCGTGGCACTGCTGGAACATAGAAAAATGCAGATCATTGTTACAACCGTGCTATGTGTAAAACTGGACAACTGATATGTGCTAGAAACTCCAGCTCTAATATTTTCAAAAGTCAATTACAAGTATTAAGAAATATTAAAAAGAAAAAAAGGTCTGAACATAGAGCCACCAACAATGAAGTCTTTGAAAAAATATTTTATGATATAAATGTATAACTACGATGTTCATTTTGAAGGCAACAAACTTCTGCCTAATAGTGAGACATAAGCCAATAAAGTATCTTCTATTTCGACTTTACACTAGGTGCAAGAAGCCGACCACAAATGAGTTCACTGTGCTACACTCTAAGAAAAAAGTATTTGGGGAGTATTGCCACCCCACAACTACAATCATCATCCATCTCACGTACTTTCCTCGCGTTACCACCGCGCGTCATTAGAGTGACAGCATTCTTGATAGGAAAGTGCCAAGAGCCAGGTTTTCAAAAAGGAAAACCCGAGCAAGCAAGATTACGTTATTGTTGTGTGGCAGAAATACTAAAAAATACTCTATTTTTTCTTTGAGTGTACTCACGTATTGCTATGTTACCAGACAACAGCTATTGTTCATCCCTTTAACGTTATCTAACATAGCCACGTCATCATACAGTGTGCAGGAACAATTTTGAAGACTAGAAAGCACAAAACACTTGCGGATTATGTGTGTTTTTGTTTCTCAAAGGCCGTTTTTCCTACCAAAAGTACACTTTGAAAAAAATGCACTTAATTAGGAGAAATGATTGTGAGCAACAAACACACTCATAATCCACAAATGCATGTAAATAGGCTCTTATGGTTTCCACAAATACTCACCATCATCAATATTGCTGTCAATGTCATGCCGGGCAGATATGCTGCGTCCTTCTCAGAACACCAAAGGTGCACTGTATGACTTGTCTTGCATGGGTGGGGCCGGCACTGCACTGCTGCTTAGCTGGGCCAGCCACGGACAGGAGGGTGAGCACCCATGGCTCTCAGGCATAGGGAGAGTCACCTTCAGAGATCAACAAGCGTGTATTCAGGTCAAATACGATTTGTAGAAATAACCGTGAGACTATGCAATTGTGCTGAGAAAATGTACGACGGAAATGCAACATATGCAACAACATTGAAAAAAGATGAGCTACGACCGGTAAAATGCGCATTTACTGCTCCTGTGTTGCCTGAGCTGTTTCTCCCTGCATGTTGCGAACAGCCAGGCGATTTTCACCCGCTTGCTATTTTCATACAGAGCACTTGATACAGTGAGTGAGTCACAAGCACAAGAGCTCAATAAGCAATAAAAGTATTTGTGCTATTTCAAAAGCACAACTTTACAGTCTCGCATCTTTGGAGTAAAATTCATAAGCTGCCGACTTTACACTTGCGACATTGTCAATTCCACCATAGTTTGCTTCTCCTTAAGTGTCCAATTAGCATTGGTGTGCTAAAATGACACAAGCATCCACTGTTACTAACAATGTTTGAGTTGTGAAGGTGTGTACATTAACCGGTGTTTACTGTACCATCCGTACTTTTAAAAAACTAACCTAGCAACCAGCCATTAGGCAGTTTTCTGCCCTTGAAGCTCCCAGGCCGAGCACAGTCCATCCAGATGAGGCTGTCATGCGTGCTTCCAGGCCCCTTTGAGGTCGGCTGGATGATGACACCCCCACTGTTGCAAAAGACTTGTACATTTAGGGAGCACAAGTCCTTCCTATTTCTGTACAGGTGCTCCAAGCCATAAGGTGGCTTGATTTGCCAGTGCTTGCAATCGATGGATTCCAGGACCTCACGAAAGTCTGCGATCTGTGAAGAGGCCAAATAGGATATATTCAAAAAACCATCATTGAAAGCGCTGTTAATACATATTTGGCTGTAACACAAAAACCATCACTTAGTCAAAGCTATCAAATATGCCATATTCAATTTGCAACAAACTGAAGCCCCATGTAAGCTTTACATACCGTAAGATATATATGTCCAGGTAAAGTATAGTGCTGCCACAGCAGTAATCTTCTATACAAGTAATTTTGCAATAAAAAGGGAATTCCTTAAGAAGTACTACATGGCTCCTGGAAAATACATTCGCATAAAATATTTTTCTCTCAAATATCAAGCGTAGGTAAACAGACAGGCTCCTCTTAATAACCAGATAATAACCTGCTTAACCCAAATCATAAACACTGCTGGTGTACTTGCTCATATTCGAATATATGTGTATTGGCCATATATACGTATATACAAAGCGGTAGTAGTACATTTTTCGTACTGGAACTTAACATCGGGTGACATTACATCTGCTGGGATGAAAAACTTACAAACGTACGTTATAGCGCTACACGAATAACAACGAAATTAGTCGCGCAAGTTCGACTCACCGATGGCACAACGGTATTAGCAGCCGTCAGCGTCATCGGGAATCGAATGTGCTCTGCAGCCACAGGCAAAACACGTCTGTGGACTGGAAGCTGCCGTTGACGTAGAAATGCAAGGCTAGCAAGACGTGTACATCCACTGGTGATGCGTGACCAATCGCCGTGGGCCGCTGGATCAAGGCTCCAGTGCCGTGCAAAACGATAGGACAGATGGACTCGAAAACCTGTAGTTAGCCGGTGCTGGTCTACGACTTCATCCAAGGCAAGGCACCAGTGAGAAGTGTGTTCTGTCCGAAGCGAAGCGTGACGTCCACGTGCTTTCGCTGCCAGGTGCAAGTCCAAGTTTTCACCGGAGAACAGTCAAGGCGCACTGCCAAAGCAGCCACATTTACAGCAGAATGTCTCGGCGCGCGACTTCGGTTCGACACGCTATGACGTTCGGATTACAGTTATCACAACAAGGAGAAGAAACGAGTTAAAAAAGAAGGCGCCAAGCCCAGCGCCAAATCCTTAAAGCCCTCATAAAGCACCATCGCAACTTCGTAGGGCGAAACACGGTTATCAACGCTTTTAATCTTCTGTCACACGGGCACAGCCTCTTCACAAGTCTTGGAAATGTCAACACAGCACCACTGTTCACAACGCACATCGTTTCACTCCCGAACACTGCATTTGCCTGGACTGCTTACAAGAAAATAGAAGCGCACGGGCTAACCCGTGGCGAAGCAAGAACCAAATACAGAGCGTAGTCGTAGTTCATGCGTTACCGTGCGAGCACGGAATCACTCAAGTAACGTGCCGAAATGTTGTCAATTCGAAATGCCGCACTGCACCTTACTGGGACACTGGAAAGCGAAGCAAACGAACTGTTACCAACACTCAAACACGCACTGCAGGCTCCTCGAGTGCTAGTTACCGTCGGTACACAGGCGCCGATCCCCGCTTCATAAACACACCGAGGCACAGGCTTCGCTACGCTTCACCGCACACCAAGGGACACTGCCGTCGGTCTTCACACGGCTTGCGCGCTCCGAAAAAGCAGCGGTATTCACAGCACAACCAGTTGAACGCTGAAGGAACCCTAGCGTTTGCGAAAATCGGCACCGACACAAACAGTTTACGGCGCCATGTTGTTTTCGCGAACTGCGCAGCAGGGGCAAGCGCTAAGAGAGCTCACAAAAAGCTCTTGCGCGTTTTTCACGGCGAGATAAAAATTTCTCTTATGTGCGAGGGGGAAGATATGACGAACACGACAGGAGCGCGCGATGAAAGAAGTGTTTTGTCAACGTCATAAGATGACCTGATGTGGAGAGTACTGCTTCCCAACCAATCACAAGCTGCGCCTCTCGCCCAAGCCGTCGTCTGCTACGATAGGAGCCTGCAGCGGGGGTTTCGCCTTGTCTACACGATGATTTCCAGGTCGCGCTGACGCTTCTGAGAACAAAATACATATATGAGTGGGTGAAGCCACCTTTAATTGATCTTCTCATGCCAAGTTAAATGGCAGTTAATAATCAAATGGACATGAATTCGGCAAAGGTTTGTTTATACTCGAGAATCGTGAGCATTCGCACTTATTTTCGATGTCATTTCAAATTACTGGAGCCATTTCTTTTTGACTACTTGCCATATAAACGCGTCCCGTTTCGGTTTCCGAACAATGAAGGTCGAAAAGCTCGATTTGTTTGTGATTTGATGCATAATCACACACATCTATAATATGCTGTGATTTGCAATGTACGAGCTCGCTCTGGATCGGCCCAAAGTGCATAGCGACAGCTGCATTTCGGAGATCGTGCCTATTGGTCAGTTAAAGCCAATCCAACTAGACAAGTTATGGAATCACATAATAGGCTTTAATAACGACTAACTGAAATGCTCCGCTCAATTTTATTTCCAATAACGTGCAGCTGATGTGCTCCTTTGAACCTCTTTGGTGGTAATTTCGACCAATGCTGCGTACATCATCGCAAGTTGGACGTCTCATTGGAGGAAGTAGGACGCAACACAACAACATAACAAAAAAATATGTTGACCAAATACCGCGCCGCTTTCGACTTCATCGACCTTTCATGTAGAACTTTGGTTTTAACCCAATCACAAGCCTTTGCATGCATACTTTTTCGCCATTGACACCCAATAGGCTTCTTTATTACTGCGAGTCTCAGGTTATTGGACGACTGCGAGTGCCAATACTGTCCATAGCGTACAAGCGAAAGAACACACGAAACTCAAAGCGCCGAAATAAATTAAAACGTACCAGCAATCATCAAGTAGCCTTACATGGCCGTGAATTAGCTTAAAATCAGCCGCGGCACCCAGCTACCCGCCGCACTTGCACGTTCTAAACAGCCATATTGTTCGTAAGAGTGGTCCGGACCACTCTTGGGATTTCCTCGTAGCCACGCTGTTTCTGCGCAATTTTTTTGCTTCGTGAATCCACTTACGAGCCTTTTTCAGTGACGTCACCAAATATAGCAACTGCATCACCATCGCTGGCATGCTCCTTGACAGTCGCAGCGCGCTTTACCGCAGCGGCCGATGTGATAACGACGGCTCTTACGACGTTTTTCGCTTCGTGAATCGACTTACGCGACAAAATTTCTCTTACGCGACAATTTGCTCGTAAGTGAGCTTTGTGAATTCGGCCTTAGATCCGCCGCTGGGAATCGCACCCACGACGCTGCGGCCGCGAGGGTAAGCGCCCGACGCCAAATCGATTAAGCTACCTCGGCAGATGCCGGGCTCCTGACGAACGCGCCTTATATCTTTCACACATTTTCTCTCGCACGGTGCTCTTTGTTGGCGGTGTGGGTAGGCGGTGGGAGCGGGGCTTTAGAATAAGGTACTCAAAGCTTCGCGCTGGTGTTTGTCGCCATTGCGCATGCGTCATATGCTGTCTACTTGGGTGACGAATAAGTGACGAATAGCTTTTAGTGATGCATGACTATCGATGAACTATCGATAGCTGAGTCACTATCGAACTATCAATGGTAAAAGATACTGTCGATAGCGCTATCGATAGTAAATTCTATGGAGTATAAGATCAACAGCGCGAACTCATGGCGGCATGAATTTGGTTCTCCGCGCGCGTGGTACATAGTGGAGCTGAAGAGCAGGCTGAAAGGCAAGAATGTTGGCATATTTTGTGTTCTTCACGAGAGTGCTTTGCTGACATATGACCATAAAGTTAAACTGTTCAGCTATAGCGGCAAGGAAGCCGTTACATGTGGTGAAACTGCCCGGCTTCAACTTTATATTCCATTTTATGATTTAAAAAAAAATATGTATATATATCAGGGGCTAAGTTTGTTACTTGTAAGGTGGTATTAGTTTTTTATACGCATTTATTAGAAATATTCCGCCATTTTTAGTGCGAAAATATTTTATTTTTCTCGCCAGAAATTGCTCATAAATTAAACGAAGCTGATAGTTGGCGATCTCTTCAGCGAGAATAGTCGAAGCGATGCATAAGTTTTGCCGTTCAAATGTGTATATTTGCGGCAATAGGCGTTCACAGGGTTCCCCTTCAGCGGGGACGAAGGAGGGCGAAGGTTCATTGCAGTGCCCCCCCCCCCTCCCTATTAAGTCAATGTATGGGGCAGACCCGGAGCCCGTGCACACCTCTAGTGTGTAGCCCAGAGATAGAGAGAAAGAAAAAAAATATTTGTTGAAAAATAGATTGATTAGCCACTCTGAATTCGCTAATTGCTACTCTGCAGAGAGAGGGGAGCAGGGAAAAAGGCCCGAGGAGAATGTGGGCAGAAAGATATGCAGGACGATAGGAATAAAATGCGTGACTTGTAATAGCTGTAATAGGCGATAAATGTACATTCACGATGGTTAATGGAAAATATTAAAATAAAAGTAGTTTTCTTTCATAAATCAGGACGTCTTGAGGGGCTAGCTGGTTCATTATATGCAGGGAAATAATTGGTCGAAACTTGAAAGGGACACCATCAAGAAGACACACGAACAGATCTGTTCGTCTGGTGTCCCTTTCAAGTTTCGCGCAATAATTTTCTTGTTTTATTATGTTTTTTTTCTTTGTAGCCATTCGTCTTATCTGCCACAGGGAAGAAAGAATGAACGCATGGACACTATTTTCTCGTAGAGTCAGCGTAGAAACACTTATGCATTTAAATTTAGGTAGCTATAAGCACGTTGCTCGTTGTAGTTTTTTTACCAACAGTTCATGAATTCGAAGTGCAATTTAAAGGTGAGGTTTAACGAACACTTCATTGAATGCTTAATTACTGCCGTAGGCAATCTACATTCCTTTCGGTAACCCAGGTTCGCTTGTTCCTCGTCTACCTTGTGGTTGATGCCAACGGACTACACCACCATCAGCAAGAAACACGAACGGGATACACAGGTGTTGGCTTTGACGGCTTCGCTGCTGCCGGGACACCTTACAGATAGTACGACGCCTACACCTCTGTGGGTGGTATTGGGGCTACACGGGCACCGTTTAAACCGGGACACTTATGGGTCCTGGCAATGGAACGTCTGAAAATTTTTAACTAATGACCTGGGGCTGATGCATTCATAGCGATAGGGTGACCTTTTGCGGAGTTAAGAGATTTGTCGACCACTTTAAGCACTTTCTCTATCCTTTCGTACCAAAGGGCGCGATGAAAACTGCGCGGGGAGGGAGGGTGGGGGGGGTGGGGGAAGGGGGCAAGAAGGAGCCTCCGTTCTTAGCGCGCGTCATGACCTTCAGCACTTTCCTTTCTGTTTTTTTTTTCTCTTCGAAAGCGTGGCCTGCTCTCACTGTGATTACGAGCGAGCACGCAGAGAGGTCGCGGCATCCCGCGGCGACCGCGGTGGCTAGGAACTTCAGGCTGCTCAAGTCAGCCAATTGCCGTGGACTTTGGGTTTATGCCGCGGTCATTAGTGTTTATGAGATATCATTTGTGGAGAGAAAAGCCAGCGATGGCTAGCTGACTTTGAGAATGAATTGTTTATTCCAGGCCGCGTGCTGCGCTGTTATGTCTGGCTCACATGTTCTCAGGAGCCTCGACTACCGATCGGCAGCGTTTTGTGGCCATGCTGAATAAGTGTTGCAGGGCCCCTTCATCAGATTCATGGAAAGAATACCTATTGTGCTGTCCTTTCTAAAAAGACATGGCATGCAAACACGGACGCAAGAAAGAAGTCAAGACACCACATTCGCGGACTAACACATGAATAGATGCACAACGGCGGAAAAGAAAGAAGGCACGAAAACTTATCTGCGCATGCCCATGCAATAGGCGAACCTATCAATCCGGCTCGCGTGGTGGCCTACGCGAAAGAGATTATTAGAACATAAAAGATCACTAACCGGAGGCTCACCTTCTAATCTATCGTTACATTGTGGAGAGTGTAAATGCACGCCAAAATTCAATCAATGCGCAGTTTTGTACCGACATAGGAATGAAGAAACGCGTCTGAGGATTGAGGCATGGCATATCGAGAATAGTGGTAGCGCATGCGTGAGCCAACTGTCGATTAGCTTGCATAAAGATGAAATCAAATGCCTTAATAGTTATCTTTCGCGTAGGACAACACGCGTGCAGGAATGATAAACTCGCCTATTGCATGGGCATGCAAAAAAAAATTCTGGAGTGGAAGCTCTTGCCACGCCTTGCCAGCAAAAGTGAAGCCTGCTTTTGCCCACCAAAGAGCTCGGAAACATGTTCTTTTCTGGTGGTGCCTACTTAGAGATGAAATGTCTGTGATCTGTTTGCGTAAATACTATGTTAAATATAAAATAAAAGAGCGTTGTTGCCGACAAAAGTAATCCCTCGAGTGAAGTATTTGCGATTGATCTCCAATAAAATTTACGATGACTTTGAGGCTTACTAACGAAAACTAGTAACACAAAGACACACTTAGAGCAGTATCTGACCTGTAAACGTTGACACATTGAAGTTGTCTGGCGTGCGGGGAATACGCTCGCTTTCCTTCGC
This sequence comes from Rhipicephalus sanguineus, assembly GCF_013339695.2. Taxonomy (NCBI): domain Eukaryota; kingdom Metazoa; phylum Arthropoda; class Arachnida; order Ixodida; family Ixodidae; genus Rhipicephalus; species Rhipicephalus sanguineus. The sequence goes on along the minus strand of NC_051178.1, from coordinate 70,619,706 downwards.
CAAACGCCGATGATTTATCGTGCCCCTACTAAGATGGCGGGCGCAGCCGCCATCTTTTGGTAGGTACGGCTTCACTATTGCGCAATAATCGCCACTCCAGCAATTCTTTTTTTTAACCTCCCTGGGGCATGCGCAGATAGGTTTCCGTGCCTTCTTTCCTTCGAAAAGTTCCGCCCATATGCGTGGAGGTCAGCGCCGTTTGGCGGCATTGGAAGAAATCAAACACGCGTCTGCACTCTGCTTAGCAGACGAGCGGGCGACGCGCCGCGCGAGGCGTTTCTTTTTTAAAGACGATAGTCTTTCTTGGCGAACTTAAGCGCAAAAATTTTGGTCTGTCTGCCTGTCCGTCACACTATTCAGCCACCCGGCCAAAGTTTAAGCACTTTCTGAACGCCGAGCCACCTTCAACTGGTCGCTGCGTTCATATTGTGAACATTGTCGATCAAAAAAGCAAATATTAGCATATCTGAGGCGCAACATCAATACGTAAGTATTAGGTGGTGTGTTCCTTTACTAGAAAATACATAGATACGTAATTCTAAAGACCCTATTGTTTCTTAGGCTGCGCCGAAAATGTTAGTGTTTCTTAGGCTGCGCTGAGACAGCGCAGAAACGGCCGGCTGAAGACTATCGTCTTTCGACGGCATTTGCACGAAGATACGCGGCCAATTTTTTCTACTCCGAGCAGGAAGACTCGGGGGCGCCATTTCGCAAAGGCGTTCGTCGCAAAAAAAACATAATAAAATAAAATAAAAAATTCACACATCATCTCCCCCTACGGGCAACCATGGTAGGATGCGAAAGCATCGCGGGGGGTGCGCATCGACTTCCCGTTTCTCTTATGTGTGTTATGAGACGGTGGTTGTCGAGGCGTTTTAATTACCGCTTGCCTACGCTGACGTTTATGTTCGGCTTCCTGAGCCTTCCTCTGCTCCGGGGAGATCGCGCTGCCGCTGCAACTAGCGCCGGCGTTGACGTTGTTCATGGCGCTTCGCACGCCGTTTTACAGAGAGAGAATAACGGAAGCACAGCGAACGCGTGCTTTCGCAGCCTCGCAGCTTCGAGATTCGCTTGCCGGCGTTTCCTTTTACGTTGAGCTTCGCGAGCGTCCATAGCGCCGTTGCGAACGAGAGTGCAACGCTTGCCGGCGTTCCCGTTTACGTTCAGCTTCGCGAGAGTCCATAGCGCCGTTGCGAAGCAGTGCAACGGGAGCGAGCGCGCGCCGCATCATATACGAGCGCACAGCTGTGGCGGAGAGAGAGAAACGGGTGAGGAGAAACGAAGCGGAGGCAGCGCTCACACCACCTCCTCCACCCCACCCACACCCACCTCCTCTCGCTCAGGCGACGAGAGGGGGAGAGTTGGCGCTTGCACAGTGTGGATGCGGACGCCGCAGAACGGACACTGCCCCAAGCATAAGATGCTTTCGCATCCAAAACATGGTTGATCACTTCGTCATAGGAATCGGTATAACACGAAAAAGAAGCATGTCTTTACGTAAGTAGTTGAATGTTTACTGTACACTCTAAGTCAAAATACCCGAAAGAGGAGTAACGGAGCCCAGTAGGCGCGCGCGATGAACGGATAGACCGTCGTAGGAGCAAGCGCAGAGGCCTTGTGCAAACCAGTTAGTCTGCAAAGGCATAGAGTTTCATGCTACTAGAGTTTCATGCTTACTAGAGGGAACTGTGGCGCTACTATTTATGGGAGCTGCAACGCATGGCGCTTCAGCCAGCATGGGGAATGATGGGTAGTACACGGATTTGTCTAAACTTCGTTCTTTCGGCTTCGTTTGGTTCCGCGTCGCCTGCATCCGCTTTGTCGCAAACTGAAGTTCAGCAAAAGTCAGCAATTCCACTTCACCACTTTAACCTTTCTAGGCTCACCCATTCAAATCTGGTCACGAAGTTCACAACGGTCCATTATTTCGTCCGAAACGAACGCCAAAACACAGCAATAAACAAAGTCACAAGTGCGTTCGAAGCCGTCAGCACGAAGATTAGGCAAATCCGGGTACTACCCATCATTCCCAAGGACGTTGAACGATCGCAGCGCCAGAAGTCCCCTCTAATTAATTTTAGGAAACTCTATGGTAGCAACGACGTGTTGTAGGAGCTGATTGCGGAATCCGCCATCATGATACATTACTTCACTTTACCGCTCCCAGACGGTGACACCACCCCGCCGACTAAGGAGCACTGTGAGGGGAAATTGGGTGATATAAAAGGCGCGTTTGTAACGCCTCCAGAGTGTGACCGTGGCGCAGTGTATAGCGTGCCCGGCATCGGCTGTTGCGGACCGAGAGGCCGTGGGCTCGACTCCCATCGATGGAATTTTTTTCAGATGTGAAGCATCTTATGGCGGAGTTCAATCCGGTGGTGGTGGTGGTGGTGTGCGGCGTGACCACCCTGCGCACGCGCAAACCCTCTCCACTCCCCTCTCCCTTTCCTCTCTCCCCTTCCCCTCTCCACTACCCCTCTCCCCTCCCCCTCTCCACATCACCACTCCCCTTTCCCCCTCACCACTCCACCTCTAGAACGCGGGCTCTACATGCCGAAACACTGCTTCGCATCGCCTCATGGTCCCCTTTAGCGGGAGATGGTGTGATTTTTCTTGAAGATTTGCTTTGCCATCTGACTGTGTGCATTTTTTCGACGTCATTTTTATGATGGAAATACGTCACTGAAGTCTTGGTGGACGCCGGCATAAAACACTTTCGTGTTAAAACGAACACGTCCCTCCAACCACGCGTCAAACGCGCTTGAATTCGTGCCATGCGGTTCCACCTTAACCCTTACAGCCCTGATTTTTTTCTTTTGGTCGGAGAACTTTTTTGTGCGTGTTTTCGCAATAGTTAGGACCACAGAAGACCACAAACACAAAATTGTGCCAGTGGTGCAAGTATTTATGGATTAACACACATGGCGTTAAATTAGGTCATCAGGACTCTGTGGTTGTGAAATGAGAAAAATGGCTTCTTTCTTTAATCCTACTACTGGCCAGAGTACCCAAAACATGAACCAACGATATATTTTGCAGTCTGATAGTCATTGAAACAGCTTCGGTACTTCGTCCCGAAAATGGTGTCACCCATGACGTCGGTCAAGCTTCTTCGTCCTTGTGGCTCCCATCTCCGCAAATAAGCCACAATTTTGGTGTCTATCGCAGTGGGGATCACCGAAGGAGTGATCCCCACTGTGATCCCCCCCCCCAAGAAGGAACAGTTTGGCTTTGTTTCCAAGGTACTAGAGGAAAGCTTGTGGGGGGGTGTCAATTGACACCACCAGGGCAGAAAGGGTCAATATTCTGTGGCACTCTCATATTTTGTAGAATCGCACCCGGCTTTATAAAATGTCAATGCCCACGTACCGTAGGAATTGGTGAGGACCAGAATAAAGAGTGCGTCGTTGAACGCTGCCAACCCATTGCAAAGGGCTGAGCTATAACTAATTTCTGTCATCATCAGCCACAGTATGAACAAGGACTCTGGCCTTGAAAAACGCGACGTGAGGTAAATATCCAACGCGAATATCAGAGCTTGAATTCTGACTGTGACACGTTAATTGTGACACGTGGGACTGCGACATGTGAAACGAGCTTATAAGTGCACCTTGTTTCCGAAAATTAAAGATTGTTAGAAGTTAGCGCTCTGCGTGTCTATGAGTGCTTATATATACTTTAGGGGCGAAGCACCTTAGGGACTCGGCGTGCATCGTCGTCTGCTGTCGGAACGGTCTATTTCATTGAGCGCAAGAGAGGGCGCCACCACCTCAGCGCTCGCCATGTGTCGAGAGGGAGCGAACGGCGCGCGTTGACTATAGAAACGCTCTTTCTGCGAAGAACGCCGATCTACCAGCTCGCAAGAAACGATAACGCACCCTCACCCGTGAGAGACAACGGCGACGCAGGCAGCGTCTGCTAGCGACTTTCTCGATTGAAAAAAATCACAGCATATCCACGGAGTGAATGATGATGAGTGGGCGAAGCTTCGGAGGTTCATCGGTAAACCGTGAATCTTCCGTGAATTCTGCCCAGTACATCATCACCTACGTGAGATAGGGCGCGTTTATACTAAAGGTTCGATGAGAGTTATGACGACTTGCAGCTCACTTTAATTTTGCATGTACGCTGTGAATTTTCATTGTTTAGAAAACCATTGCTTTAGAAAACATCTGCCGTCTTTCGTTAAGCAGCTGGCGTCTTTTCGTTTTGCTTTAGAAACATCTGGCGTCTTTTCGCTTTGCTTTTAGAAAACATCTGGCGTCTTTCGTTGGTTTATTTCATCAATCAATGGCGTTTTGAACAAAATTTTTATTGTTTAATCACGCACAGGAGAAATCTCACCAGTCACTACCTTGGAGGTAAACAATGGCTGCTAATGGGAATGAGAGACAGAAGAAGTCGGCTTTTAGCTAACACTTACACTTCTACTTCTACTAACGTTTCCTGCTGGAACTTGCCAATGGCTGCTAATGGGGAATGAGAGACAGAAGAGTTCGGCTTTTAGTTAACGCGCACGCTGCGAATTTTTTATTGTTCAACAACGCACAGGAGAAATCTCCCACCGGCACCACTTTGGAGGTCAAGATCTGGTACTAGCATTAAGACTGGTTACGCACTACGACGGGGACGAAAGGGTGCCTCTTTAAGGAGCTTCGCCCCTAAAAACCGTATGCTCGCGCTCCACAACCGTTCACCGGCCACCGCGTATATATAGGCAGTGGATCTTGACCTGCAATGTAGTGCCGATGGGAGATTTCTCTTGTGCGTAGTTGAACAATAAAGATTCGCAGCGTGCACGTTAACTAAAAACGGGCTGTGGGTCTCTGTGTCTAATATCTGTTCTGACTATCATTGCCCATTAGCAGTGATTTTGCTGTGGGAAACACCGGCGCACACTGCATGCGTCGCCCCTCTACAGGTTTCATGCTAGTGGAGCTGAAACACCCTTCCCTACATGCTTCGCTCCTCCCTGATTTTTCTTCTTATTAGGCTCTCAACGTTCACTACTGCAGCTACAACAAGGGTTTTGTATAAATCGTAGATCATGGACGTTAGTCATGGGGATAAAGATGTACCACCAAGCGTCAACGTGGGTACATCGCCGTTAAACGGTTTTACAGCTGCCAAAGGCCAATATACATTGTGCACGCTTTCTTATATCAATCTAAAGGCTTCTGTAAGGGCACGGTTTACTTTGGTGTCATACCGATTCCTATGACGGAGCGATCATGTCTTTTTTATTTTTACGTTTCGCGGGCTTTCATTATCAGCCGGAAAAATGAGCATGCAATTAGTACGTTGTTGAAAATAGCGTAGTTAGATGTCAATTGAACACGGCTACATATGCCTCATTCACATTTTGATAATTCGGTGAGTACTTGTCAATTTGCAAATATAATTATTACTAATTATTTAAGCCACATTAAGGACGGAATTAGTAACTGCTACTACAGTGCACAGGGAACAATATAAGCTAGGTTTGGTTCGCTTAATGCCGTTGGTCTTTTTTGGCCTGTCTTTTATTTGCACTACAAGGAAACTTACTGAACATGTGCTACCAACAAGCACGCATCGCATCCCACTTGAGCTCTACTGCTGCTGATGATGATGGCTCTCACCTTCGAGTCCTCTTAGACGAGTGCATCAGGGAACTACTGCGTTTTAACCGCGGAGCTGTTCAAGCTTGACCTCTGGCCGTGCCATACATTAACACAAGACTATCATAATCATGAACGACCTCTACCTTCAAAGTGCCGAACGTTAAATGAAAACTCTGCTCGACGAAGTGCAGAGGAGGAAGGAGAGGCGGAAGAGAGACAGATAGAAAGAAAACAAAATACGTTTTCTTGGTGAGGCGGGATACGAACCCCAGTGCTCACGCTCCGAAGGCGAGCGTCTTAACGACTAGGCTATGCCCACACTCTTTTCTTTCGTGGTATTTATTAAAATGAGTATTATGATGCACATTAAGAAGGGCACAAATAGTATAAAACAGAACTACAATCACATAGTGACAATAAGCGCACAAGCGTTACTAAGGAAACACTCGAAGGCTAACATAAAGTGCAGTAGTACAGCGAGAGTTTTTCATATCGTGTTATACAGGAAAGGCGGTGAGGCTGAACACCTCACCGAGATGGCGTACCAGCCCGGTTCAATGCCTAGTTCGTCATAAATGTCCTTTAGGTGAATAGCCGTTGATGTATGGGTTCTATGGGGAACTTGCTATGGGGAACAGTAAGAGAAATAGAGAGCGAGAGAGAGAGAGAGAGAGGCAGAGAGAGATAGAAAGAGGGAAAGATATAGAAAAGGAAACAGAGAAAAAAGAGAGAGAGAAGGAGAGAGACAGAGAGACGAAGAAAGAAATAGAGGTACTGAAGGAAAGAGCGAAAGAAAGAGATATTAAGAAAGAAAGAGGACGACAGAATGAAAAAAGAAAGTAATCTTTCTTGGTGAGGCGGCAGTTTAACCCGAGTTGTCGTGGTCCGAAGGCAAGCGCTAAGAAATGGCACACACTAACAGCTAGGTGCTAAATGTTAGGTGTGGCTTTGCTAAAACATGACTTCTCCTTTGCTTAACTTTGCAATGATTTTCTAAGCCCTCGCAGCTCTGCTGGTCATTGTTGTTTGCGATATTAGAGCCACGGCTAATTTTAGGGTTCGTGCCTTTATAGGAGTATCATCATCAGCAGTTGAATAGATCGTGCCATCATCGGATCCCCTCGTGGGCCTCTCGAGGGCCAGAGGAAGAAGAGATAGCAGCTGAGAAGACAAGGATATCCTTTCCTGAACCAATGAACTTGTGACGAGATGGCTGCAAAGCAAGGTCCCACGACCGTAGGAGCACGGCCTCCATACCCTGCCGTCCCCGCTGCGAAAGGCGAGAAGCAAGACTCCCCACCGCCAATGCCACCGCGTAAGGCGGCCTTGCCAGATGACCCCGGTGCGGTTCCGGCTGTCCAGAAGCTTGGTGTCGGGTTTGCAGCTCCAGCGGTGCCCGCACCACCGCCAGAGGTGTTTCTCACGCCGCCGCTACCAGAGCAGACTCAGCTGCCGGCGGCTGAAGCAGGTGCCATGGCCGCTCCGTACCGGGCTAGGGCATCGAGGCAGAAGTCGGCGGGCCGACAACACCGGGCCAAACCCCAGACGAAGGCGATTGCAGCTCCACCCGAAGAGTTCGAGCAGACCGACGAGCACGCGCTGCCCGAGACCTTCGAGTCGCACCACCCAGTCGATGCCGAAGGCCAGCCACAGACAATGGTGAGTGGAGTGACTGTTGCAAAATCACTTTCAGTTTCGTGCGACAATTATTATTTCCCTCTTGATTCGGACGGCAGAATTCGGCTATCGAGGCTTTACGCAGTCAGCTAGCTCGACCATTGTAGAAAAGAGCCTAGGACAATACTTAAAGGGCCCCTAAATTACTCAGAGGTTGAAATTTAGTTGTGGTGTGACAGTTGTGCACGAGTCTACAACGAACACCTAGCTGTGAGAATTTTTCGAAACGGTGCCCTAACAGCGGATTTACACGTGTTTGATGATCAAAACGCTGCCATCGCTCTTTTCACTCTTTCCTTCGCTACCCTCCACTCGTCTGCTGGTCTCCTCTCCCAAAGCTGCTTTGCCCTCCTTGCCGAATGTCCCTCCCAATCTTACGTGACATACCGTCATCGCTGGCGCGCTCTTCGAAACAGCGTGCACTTGCAGTTGCCGCGACTCCGTGGACTCCGTGCTTCTCGGTTAACCGCTGTTGTTGCTTTGCCGGCCCGTACTCCTATGAATTGTGCCGGTATGGACCCTGTGTTGCGCGCACGCCTTCAAAGTACCGCCAATATGATGGACCCGTACGGTTTCACGCGTCGCGTCTTTTCGTTTTTCCTGTCGGCGCTTTTTCAGCCAAGCACTGATGCGTGGAAGCCATCGCAAAACACTGTCGGATTCAGTCCGCGCAGCTTGTCAGACAGCTAGGCGTGACTGTGCTGGTACGCTAGCGATTTAGCATTTGCGTTACGGGCCGCAGTTGCCGATTCGCAAGTGCCCACACACGGGCAACACGACTAACACGACGAAGAACAGCAAGGAGCGCGGGCAGCTAGTTGCAGACTAACCGGAAGTCGTAGGTTCTTCTTCTACCAATCGCAGCATCACCTGCATGCCGCGTCACAGATTCAACTCGCTGACGTCACACACGTCACTAGGCAGACCGGAAAGCCCCGGAGAGGAGAAGAAATTGTTTCTTGGAATTTGTGGCGCGGCCGCGGCTTGTAGCGCTGCCACGTGTGGCATCGTTGATCGTGACGGCATTCTGAAGACGATGAGCATGTTTACTTGAAATGTTAGAAAAAATATTGGAGGTGGTTTAGGGGCCCTTTAAGAGCGTGCATGGCAGGAGCATATTGAAAAATCAACCTTATGCTCATAAGTACCGCTCATTACCTTTGTGATGCCCTTTGTAAATAACGAGGACCCGTGGTCGTAGATCAGGAACACGTCTTTACTTAATGTAGGCTAGCTCCGAATCCCCTCTTCGTTCTCCTCCTCGTTTCCTCCCTGTCCCCACCCCCAAGACTATGACCCACTATTCTATTTTCAACACCCTTAACGCGCTTTAAGAGCACAAAAACGATGTATGCGTAGTTTTTGACTATGGGCCTAAGATAAAGCAGAACGCGCCTATGCTCTATAAGAACGTTTACTTGTTAGTTTCTCGTATGAAGAAGTAATTGAATCGTCCATAGTGCACGCACGCCTCAGCGTTGCGCATATTTCATCCTGATATGAAGGGAGCGAGATTGCGGCTTGATAGCACGCTTGCTTCATGCTGTTTCAAGAGGGATACCCAACCACTCCCGTCATTCGTGACTGTCAACTAAAGATGTGACATCTGCGCAATACACTCGTTCACCTTCACTTTTCTCATTGAAGTAGGCCTGCTTCGCTAAGCGGTAGAAATGAATGGTTCTAACGTTCTTGCTTTTCTGGAAACAGTTATCAACCCTCCTAAGGGCGCGCTTCAATTTTTCCTGCGGTATCATAATAATTAGTGTTGTGGCTTAAAAGTAATTAGATGATAACTGCACAATTACTTGCCTAAGTACAAACTGGAGCCGAGTTCATGTGTATACGTTGATTATAAAAATATTGTAGCATAAAATACGTATGCACCACTTCTTTATTCTTAAAAGTGCCTTCACAAGGCTCGGACATTTCAAATTAACTAACGCCGCGTGCTGTGCGGCTTTGACCGTGTCTGTATATTAATATTAAACGACCCTATGCCACAAAAACAGTGGGAATCTACCCCACAAAGGAAAGATGTGTCCTTTCATTCGAGGTAGAACTTGGTGTTAGAACTTGGTGGCAGAACTTTATGGCAGAACTTGGTGTCAGGGAAGTCCTTGTAACTCTCGCCGATCGATGGTGAGAAGAGTTTTCCACGACAAATTCGACAATCCCCCCAAAACATAGATAAATTGCGAAGCCGACGCGAAACACGTCCGTCCTCCTCTGGACTCGCAACTCTATTTTATTTGATACTGCAAACTCACTTATATACTGATGTCGCGTGCTGGCGCGCCGACGCAGCGACAACAACGAAGTCGAGGTAGGCGCGAGGAGGTGAGCGCGCGGGCCGTGGAATAAAGCGGTTGCTTTTTGTAATTCAATGCAGCTCCATCGTTATTCTTCTTCCTACCGCTACATTGACGACCTGAACCCATGTGACCACCACATCTGTCCGTTATCACTTCGCTTGTTTCTGAGGACGGTATCTTCACCAGGCTATTATTGCAGCAAAAGCCGCAGATGTAATTGTAAATAACAATAAAACATCCACCTATTAATCTGTCATATTCGATTGGAGTGACGCGGTCTGCACGAGAGTGCAGAATGCGCGAAACTCTTACCTTCACAAGTGGAAGTGTCCTTGCACTGCTTGGAATGAAAGAAAAACTTGCTCATATATTTCTCCTACTATGTTTACACCTGAGTGCAAGCTGTGCCGGGCCCTCCCGGGCCGACCTTTTTCACATGCTTTGGGGCTGTCCCAGTAAACCTGTGCATCGTGGCCCACAGGGCTTGCAATTTACCACTACGCAGCAGTGGGAGGCCACACTGCTCAGCTCCGACCCTGCCGTGCAGGTCTGGATCACGGGGCGGGCAGAGGCAGCCGCCAAGGAGCAGGGGCTCCTGGCCGACTAACCGTCGTCGCCTCCCACAATCGAGGAAACCATTGGTTTTCATTAAAAAGGTTTTGTTCTCTCTGCCCGAAAGAGGAGACACACCAACCAACAAACCGGTGGGAGGCGCGACTTTCAGCCGACAGAGAGGTAGCTCGTCAATAACGTTGACACTACTGCACTGCTGATGCGTTCGCTGAGTGGCGCCGCTGACGCGTTCGCACTGTTCGCACGCGGTGTTCCTTTGTAAACCGCCGCAAACGCAGCAATGCGCCTCTTTTATTTTCGTGTGCTGCCCTCTGCCGGTTTGGTAGGAGTTTGGTAGCGGCCGGCAGAACCGGTATTGCCAGAAGAAGCGTCTCCTCCGAAACGCCTCCTCCGAGATGAGTAGACGTTTCCGCGACTTTTCTGCTAGGGGAGGGCACATGCGCAAGGGCGTCGTGAAAAAGGCGCATTGCGTTTGTGTCTCCACGCGCGTTCTTGTAGCTATTTTATTCACCACTGCTTTTGCGCGCTGGGTACCCCCGCCACGGTGGTCTAGTGGTTATGGCGCTCGACTGCTGACCCGAAGGTTGCGGGATCGAATCCCGGCCTCGGCGGCTGCATTTTCGGTGGAGGTGAAAATGTTTGAGCCCCGTGTACTTAGATTTAGGTGCACGTTAAAGAAACCCAGGTGGTCGAAATTTCCGGAGCGCTCCACTACGGCGTCTTTCATAATCATGTCGTAGTTTTGGGACGTTAAACCCCTCATATTAATATATCGCGCGTTGGGCACTATCTCCGTTCCATGACCACCGTATTGCGATCTCGGAGCAAAATAAAGTTCGCGGAAATCTCGGGACATCCTGCATATCACTGCCGTCAAGAAACCCTCGCACAAACATTCCTTACATCCTGCATTGAAAAGTTGTATGAGCGGATAACTCAGACTTCCTTACAGAGCCACACAGCACAATACGAGATATTCGCAGGAACCATGTTAAATATCACGCAGGGATTCTATACCTTGGGCGCCTTTCTTCTCGTGAGGGCGAAGTCCTGTTGAAGACACGAAAATGAAAAGAACGGTTCATTCTTGCTTTGTATCTCAAATGGGCGTTCGAAATGTTACCCGCGGATTCCTCTTTTAAGGCCTTTAGCAAAACTGGGTGTGGTTTTTAAAACTACCGTAGCATGACATTACTTTCTTGCTGAGAGCTGTCACAATATGCATAGGACAAACGAAATCAGAGTAATTAAGCCTCCCATCTCAGAGACTTTCAAAATAGTCCGATCATATAACCCCTTACGTTTTAGCATTGCTATGAACTCGCAAGCGCCCTTACCATACTTGCAGAGTTAGGCTGTCAGTTATACGCGCTGACGACATAGTTTACTGGGCTATGCCGTGAGCTTTTAATGGACTTATAACGCTGATAACTGGATTGTAATGGCTTGCGTACAAAAGGAACAGAGCCTGCTGACGGCAAGAGACGAATCAGTTAATCTTGCAGATGAAACCGGTATTAACGGGGCAGCTACGGAATGAAAAGTTCTTGCAGTACACGGGAAAAAGTACCAGAGCAATACAGAAATAATATTTCGGTTGAAGGCTACGCAAATTAAGAAGGGACACGTGTCGACACTAGGTTTGCAAGTTCAGAACAGCGACAGAGCATATCACGCAGTAGAAAAACGCCAAACCACGACTAAACTGATAGCACGTACGACAAAGGGAATCTCACACCACAAAAGAGGTACGCGGCAGAAAGACATAAAGTATGGGACAAGCTTTCGCAGTCGGCAGTCATCTACGGCTCAACGTACCAGTCCCTAAACAGAACTCAAGAACAACGAATAGATGGGCTTGTGAGATGTGTAGTGAAGACGGCACCCACTTAGGGCACCGAAGACAAATCAATAGCCATAGATGCACAGTAAAACTTTCGCAGATCGGCAAGCTGCCGCACACATTAGCCAGAGAGAAGGCACAGCGGCTCATCAGAGAGCAGCACTATCGTAAGTTGACTAGCTCTCCCACCCCAACCCCAATGCGTCACAAGAGATCTCGTAGACATGCCGAAGATTTCTGAGAATTAACTGAGAATCCCGCCCATATTTAGGAATACGAATAAGAAATTCAGCAATGAAGAAAGAAAAGCGAGGGCAAGGGCTTCGCGCAAGCAACAGCTCCAGACAAAAAATAAATATGGTTTTCAGAGGAAGCAATTTAAGAGGAGAAGTTCCTAGAAGAAGGGCTTAACTCGCAGTGCTCCTCTGACAGCCATAAGTCAGCGAAACGTCCAACACCCCCGCCCCCGCTTTTTTTTTCACGGCAAACCTCTTTTTGTTTACTCACCCAGTACGTCACGGCGGCCTCTCCCACACAGCTGCCTTCGCAGTTGCGCTCTCCTCCTGTTCTGTTTAGTTCCTGCATTGAAGAAGGCAATTTCACATGTCGAAACGTTGGCTCGAGCACGCGCCCCCTATTTACGGATTTTTTCAAACACTAGTTAAAGGGGTCATGAACCACTTTTCGAAGTAATGATCTAATGCCCTCAGTATCGGAGTGTACTGCCTCCCGAATCGATTGCCGCAAAAATTTCTCGAATCCGTCAAGAATCAGCGGAGTTACGGGGGTTTGGCGCACGCTCCCAGCGCTTTCTCTCTTTTCTCGTGCCGGCGAGCGCACTGGAAGCTAGACAGGGAGGGATGGCATAGGGGAAAGAAGTTACGGCAGCGCGCGTTATGAAACGCGATCGCTCTCCCGCTGTGATTCGCTTGCGCGAGTGCGGCTACCGTGTACTGAGGAGTGCGGCGCCGGCAAGTGGCGGCACCCGCGGCAAGAAGCGCATCTGATCCGAACGCCGCTCTCGATTTACGTCGGCTATCGGCCAATAAGCATGCTATGTCTCTTGCGACGTACAGCGGACAGACGCCCCGCCCACCGACGAGAGTGAGAACCGGCCTCTGTTTGAAAAGAGGGTGCCTGGGGAAACGGCAACTTCGCGCTCCGCTTGTGGCCATTACGTGGCGCGCACGACTGTAATATTTGGCAGAGCAGTTCATAGCCGTGTCAGCTTTCCGCAGGATGTGTTTTTTCAATCAGCCCAAGGGGTGCTTCATGACCCCTTTAAGACATCAGCAATTTTCCTGTAAGGCGGAGAATATGGTAATTTCGCTAGCGATTAGGAGTATGGATCGACCGCACCTCATGGACAAACCTCTCCGATTCTCAGCCGGCATCTCGACTTCGTATGATCGAAAATCTTCGGAAGAGTGTATGCGAAATTCTCGGAGTGTCCCCGAGAAGAAATGTCACGGGATCGAATGCACCGGACAGAAGGGGAGCAGAAGAAAAGAGGAGGGTCAGCGACCTTGGTCGAGATTTTGTCAATTGAACAGATCCATCGACCGACTCAGACTCGAACTCTTAACGCTCTCCGGGCGATATCTGACAGCTTTCTTGACCACAAAATTTTATGCCTCCCGTCATAAAGCATTATTAGTGGAAGAAGCAGCAGACACACCTAAAAAATTTCACCTGATCCCACACATTGTGGGAACCGATTTTATACGACGTAATCATTGAGTAGGTGTCTATCCTACAATGTATTTTTTTCTTTTTTTTTTTGCTTTTAGGCAGGCGTTCCGAGGTGGATCAACGTCGCTGTGTAGTAGATGTGGGCGTTTCGAGGGCTTACCAGGCACATGGACTACACTGGCACCTGAAAAGCAGCTTTGTAAACGTCGACACTCACGTTAGAGCACAGACGTCAGTTTTGTCGAAACGAAGTACACGCCACGGTGCGATGATATTATTATCATAGGTCGCGGTCATTGGCCTACTCATCCGGGGTCGAGCAAGGCTGACTACATCTTGCTCAGTCATAGGAGTGAACATGTAATGTTTGTTTCACTTTTATCAAAGCCGATAGCCAGCATTGCAACCTCTACTTGCCTTATTTACAAGCAGAAATGATATTTCAGGCATCGCGTCGGGCAGCGTTGTCGACCGAAACGATGCATTTGTAGGGTTGTTTTCCGGAGCAGTATCAAGCACTGGCATAGTTTCATGGTAGAATACTTTACTTACAGGCGGAATGCATGGATTAATTCCGGCTCGAAGTATGGTTTTTGTTCATTGCATCCATCGGGATTTCTCATTGACCGACAATGCCGCCAAGGCCGGTGACGCATTTTGTGAGGGACGGGCTTTTTAACGCCACCCCGTTAAGATTTCCAATGTCTATTCACGCCATTTCTGGACGGATATAGACTGTGGATCACGTGTGGCGCATACACGCATTCCACAGGCCGCGTTAGGGGGGTATGCGCCACACGCGACTAAGCAAAAGGGTTTCATGTGGTGCGCGACATGCATGTCCCGTTATTCATATCATGACATGTGAATTCTGTTCGTCGTAGATTCAGGTCTTCCTATGGTAACTTTTGTACATAAAGGAAACAACCACGAGAGGAGGGACCGGGTGTAGCCGGCTCGACAGACAGACAGACAGACAGACAGACAGACAGACAGACAGACAGACAGACAGACAGACAGACAGACAGACAGATAGATAGATAGATAGATAGATAGATAGATAGATAGATAGATAGATAGATAGATAGATAGATAGATAGATAGATAGATAGATAGATAGATAGATAGATAGATAGATAGATAGATAGATAGATAGATAGAAGCAGCCTAAGTGATTTTGCTTCACAATGAAATGCATCGCATTTAATAGACAGATAATAGCGTTCGCAAGGTTAACGTGCACTTGGATCACTGGCCCTTGGCACGGGGACGCTGGGCTCGCTCTAGTACACACGCTCTGGAATTCCAGGCAATAATTTCAAGATGGTGGCCCAGGTTAAAAAATTGCCGCCAGCTCCACGCCGTTAAAACCGCCCCTTTATTTAGGGATCACATTTTTCTCTTGTGTCTCGGGAAAATTTTTTCACGTAAGTGTTTTATATACCCCATAGCTGGCTAGTGATGAACATCTTTCCTCGTAAGCTCGTGTTGGCACTGGTGAAATGGCCGGCAGCGTCGTCGCAGTCGTTTCGTCGATGGCGGTCGGAGTTTCGGAGGCTCAAAACATCACAATGTAGGAGCGAGAATGAGCTCCACAGACGCTCGCGTGATCTGCTACGAGCGAATGGCCCACGTGGCCACTCCCCTCTCAGATTCATATGCATCCCGTAAATTCACGTCGTGTAAGCCTGGCTGCCTAGCCCAGTGGTTATGACACTTGTCTTCTCGGGTTGAAATTCCGCCTTGCCAAAGAAATTTATTTTGTTTATTTATTCCTTTATTGCCTCCTCCCTTCAGTCATATCTCCTATTCGCGGTCGATCACGTGAGTTTTAGTCAACGTCATGGATGACGAACGACGACAACCTGCAGAAGGTCCGCAAAGTCGGCTACACTGTAATATTTCACAGCGCAGCAGTGGTGGACAAAATGGAAAAGCGCGAGAAACGCAGACAGAACGGGAGAAACAGGACCAGCGCTGACTCCCAAAAACATTTATTAACAAAAGAAACGTAGCATATATGTTACGTTTCTTGAGTTCTAAATTTAGTAGAGTGTTAGCGCTCGTCATGTTTTCTACGCTCCTCCCGCTGTGCAAGTTTAACAAATATCATTCAAGTATAACAACTCTCCCAACTTCCATCTCACTGTAGTGGTAGATATATAACTGCCTAGAATGGATTGGGACGTTAAACCCCAGATATTATTATTATGCCTAGAATGGAGCTAGGGACCGAGGTGGCTATCCTTGAAACATTTCGGCGCGCGACCAAGCCCATCAGGGGCGCTGGACCACCTAACCCTCCTTTCGTCGTCTATGTAACCCTTTATACTATTTCAGTTTTCCTAATGAAGTTATTATTTAATAATGGCTGCAAAACACAATCAACATACGAGATCGCAGCGGTTTTTATTCTTATTGAGCCCTATAACGCCATCATTTGCCACCTCGCTTTAAACAAAAACCACACGAACTAATCGCGTCGCATGCCTGAATACAGAGAGAAAAGATGTGTGTAATATTTCTTACTGCTAGCCGTCGTTAGGCTGCTTTAAGTTCCGTGAACACCTGTGCTGTCCGTTTTCCGCGACAAACATCACCATTCGAATTTTCTTGCAGCAGGAGCTGCCGTATCGACCACGCGGTCCAACCGCTGGTCCTCGTCCCATGCCTCCACTGTGGCGGCCTCAGCTACCGGTGCGCCACCAGCCGTCGCTGTGGGCCCCAACGATGAGGGCGCCGCTGGAGAAACCCATCGTGTTACCGAACAGCGCCAGCGAGGTCGTGGTGCTCGGCTACATGCGGCCGCCGGCCCAGCAGCAACGCGCAGGCGCAGTACAGGTGGAGGAAGGTGGCGGAGACCTTATATGCGCCGCCTGCACGGTCGTCGCGCTCGGCTTTGTGTTGGTCTGGTTATACCTGGCCATCAGCGCCAACTACCGGAAAGGGCGAAGCCCTGAACCTGTGGAGTACTCCTCGACGCTCGAGGCTGAGGAGCGGGAAGCCGAGATTATGCTACGTGCCCTCGAGGCCACTGCACGAACCGAATCCGCGGCTTCGCAGTCGGTCTCGAACACTTCGGAGCAGCAAGGCTTCGCCATCCTGACGGCTGCTGTTTAGGCTTGTTGCGATGCCACTATACCGGAACTCAATCTTCCTTGCATACGTTGGTTCTATAACTCCCGCCGTATTAAACCGCAATTCGCCTTTCTGATCTGGTTGTTGCGCCTATAATTTCTGCGTGGTCGACTTATATTAAGTATAAGTCGACCACACATATTAAGTATATTAAGCCGAACGTATATTAAGTATATACTTGATATATACAGGGTTTGTCCTAAAAGTAATTCCAATGATTAAATTGTAAAGCGTCTATACCTCAGCAGGCCAGGACCACTTGATATTGATGGAGGAGGAAGTTAGCTTACGAACGCACACTCGCACTGTCGTCTGCTACCACCTGGAGAGTAAGGAGGGGCTTTTCCGTGAAACTCGTTTTCATTTCCCGTGCAAGCCACAATGCAGCGCTCGTTGGAACAAAGGATTGGCGTCAAGTTTGGTATAAAACCCTACAAGTGAAAAGTTTTCCTATAATAAAGACATTTGGTGATGATGGTTAGCCATGACGTCAAGTGTGGCATAAGGCCTCTTTAGAAGTTCGTAAAGAGGTCAGTGATGGAGCCCGCGCTGGACGGCCGTCAGTGACCACCGATGGCAATGCGCCAGTCCACACCGCCTTCGTCTTGAGCCACTTCTTTGTCGATTCAAATGTGTCAAGGGTTCACCAGCTGCCCTAAAGTCCTGACATGGCTCCTCCATACTACCTTTTGTTTCCGCGCTTGAAAACTCCGAAGAAAGGACATCATTTCGGGACAGATGACAAAGTCAGAGGCTTGCACCAAGGCTTTAAAGGACATTCCGGAGGAGACCTACCATGACGCCTTCGATGCCTCGAAATCTCACTGGAAGCGATGTGTCGTCGCAGGACGAGCGAGCCTCGTTTGAAACCTTTAATTGCGTTGTACTGATCTGATCAATACATCTTTTTAGTCGACTCGCTGACATTACCTTTCGGACATACCCTGTATATATCACTATATGTATACTTGATTGCTGTACGCTTCATATAACAGATTTTCGTGATAATCTTGTATATGCTGCCCTGTTCACTGAATAGTGCGAAAAGCGCAGTTTGTTTTGCAATAAAAATGTCATTAAAAGAAAAAATATCGCCAACGATGTAAGATAGATAGATAGATAGATAGATAGATAGATAGATAGATAGATAGATAGATAGATAGATAGATAGATAGATAGATAGATAGATAGATAGATAGATAGATAGATAGATAGATAGATAGATAGATAGATAGATAGATAGCAATGATCAAACCGCCCTTGGTTCTCAGCGAAATGCTTCGCATTTAAAAAAAAATAAAGGTGATGGTTGGGTTCAGGATATATCGAATACACATGATATCGACGGCGAAATAACTCAGAATAATTAATGAAAATAATTGACTTAGCTCATTGAAATATTGGCAAGAAATAGCAAGTGCCGACGAATCGTTAAAACGAAAAACAAAATTGACGTTTCGGCCCCACTACGGGGCCTTGCTCACATAGAAAAGAAGAAACGGGACTTCATTTCTAGGTCTCTTTTTTTTTCTAACAAGACCCCCTAGTGGGGCCGAGACATCAACATTGTTTTTTTGTTTTAGCGATTGGTCGGCACCTGCTATTTCCCGCCATGAATTTTCCCGAACAGACCGGTTTCCGTCGAGCCCTGGACTACACCATTGAAATATTGTGAGCTGCTGGGTTCGTTGGGGCACCTGGCGGATGAGATTCAAGGACGGGCTTCTTTCTATGAAGCCTCGGACAACCGCCTCAGCCGCGCGCGGAGCGAAGACCGACGTGCCGGTGCCAGACCCCTAAGTTAAGGATTCGGGTTGTCGCTAGAAGTTATCAATATAAAAACAATGAAGAGTATCGGGATCATATGCACACCTTACAGGACAACGGGACGCCTTTTGTTGAAGCGCGAATGCCGCGAGCGCATGTTTGCACACAAACCGGCATTTAAGTCCGCCTGTGTAGGCGGCAGTGAGAAGCGCTGCTTTACCAGTCAGCCAATCGCATTTGACTTCGAGGTTGCTACTGTGTTCATATGCAACTTTTCGGGACACATAAGAACCAGCGCCCCTTGCGTCCGCGGCGCGAATCTAGTGCACTTTAATGGAAGGAGCTAGTTTTTTGCGAATGATTTAGCGTACAGGGCGAAAGCTGAATAACGCAGGCCACAGAGCGCTTCTGGGAACCGAAACGCACAAGAGAAATGCAGCGGTAATGTTGTAGCTAAAGATCGTAGAATGGGAGCCTATGGAAACGAAGAAAAGTATGTCCTGCTTTTCGACACAAAAACCCGCACTGCGATTAAACGAAGTTACCTAAATGGTCAGTAAATCACAAGTAGTCCTGACACTCAGCTTGTGATTGAAGCCATTCTCAACTGGCCGAAGTTAGCGTAACATTATTCCTAAAGCGTTTGTTGAAACACGGTCCTGCAAATGCTTGCGATGTATTGATAAACCCTTGCGTATCACGAGCGAAACATTGGCAACCGTGGCCGAGTCGCTTAACACAGCAGTCGCTCAGCGCGCGGCATCATTGCGCCGTTATTAGTGTCACGAGTAATGTCATCTTCGCCTGGTCGTTTCGGAGCGCTCTAGAGCGCTCTCGCGAGCGGCATCGTGTTCGGCTGGTTCTTATCGATTGGTCTCCTCTCTCGTCGAGCACTCTGAGCTACTCCGAGCCCTTTCAACGGAGCATTGCGAGCGCTTCCGGTCACGTGTTCAAAACACCACGATAATCTCGGCGGCAGCAGCGGCGTCATGGGACAGCATGGTGAATTGTACGAAGGGCCGGGTTTGCGCCTCGTTTGGTAACTGCGCAGTATGTTGTCAAGAGCCCGTTTGAGAGCCGTACTTATGCCATCTCCTTTGCTCGCCTATCCGTAATTTGGCCTGCAGCAGCGAAAGCTCCGAAAGTGACGACGATTTCAGCCGTGTTTGCGAAGAGGAATTTGCTCAGCTGTTCGACATATCGAAACGAATACCGAACGCTACATGTTACGTGGTTAATGTTGTCAGTATATACTCCGACGAAGAGGTAGGATGTTTGTAGCGAATAGTCGCATTACATAGTGAAGATGATGCTTTGAAAAACCAGTTTCGCAGGAACTTTCGGCTGCCAAGAATGTCATCTTACGCCTATCGATCGTTTCTGAAAGTGAGGCTTCTACCCTCCAACGAAAGGCGTGGTGGGTCACCAGTCAAAACTGCTGAGGAGCACATCCTTTCCTTTCCCTGGTAAGCAAAGTGTAATGCCTCAGCAGCTGAAAGCTGGTATCGTTGGTACCTTAATCTCTATTCAGAGCGTGGCCTGGAGTGCGCAACAAAAGGCAAGTTTAAAAACGATTTTCGCAATCACATCTCTGCATAATCTGTCGCAGCGTTGTCGCTGCGTAATACGGTAGCACACCAAGTGAAGAAATACACGTGCACGCGCTCAGTACCCTGGCCTTTCGAAAGAACAAGCGAAACGTGTTGTCAAAAGAACTTTAAAGGAACCCATTTTTGCCATTGAAGGCTCACAGTTTTCTCCTAAGCCTGTACGCCTTGAGCTGGCTGCAGAAAAAAAAAAGGTAGTAAGCATCCGTCAGTGAATCCCACACCAACGAATTGGACTTTGTTCGCGTTTGCTCTATCTCAAATTAAATCATTTTTTGCATGATGCCCGTGCGACAGAATTCTTGATGGCGTGCGTGTATATGTTTTTACGTATGCCTAGAAATTTTGGAGGCTAATTGGCCGTTCAACCATTGTTTGAAATTCGCTGCGATGCACCATTGTAAGTCCTTATGGGGGCCAAAGTGCAAAGAAATTACCTTGTCAACGTTGCCGCCTGAAAGTTGTTTAATGTGGGGCAGTCTTTTGAATTAATATTAATATCTTTTTATGTGCTACCCTTTCAACTAATTATGTGTATTGCGGGGAAGTTTAGAAATGGCATAGCCTTTAGTAATCTGTTCGTCTAGGAGAGGCAATCGATAGAGGGTGTCAGACCAAGCTGGTTCTAAAGCTCACTTAAAATCTGTTCCAGATGCACTGAACTCCATATTTGAGAAATATAGCATTGTATACGTAAAGGATGGACTCGAACCATGCGAACCAGTCGACCGGGGAAATGTGGTATTGGTAGAAGCGCACAGAACTGGATCAAGGGCTTTCGAGATGAGTCGTCACAAATAGCCACGAGAGAAAACAGGCCGTAAACTAATAATTGTAAGGCTTTTACGTCCCACAACTACAACATGATTACGCAGGACGTTGTAGTGGAGGGCTACGAAAATTTCCACAACCTGGGGTACTTTCACGTGCACCTAAATCGAAGCACACGGGCCGCTAGCATTTTGCCTCCATCCAAATGAGGCCTCCGCGACCAGGATTCGATTCCGCGAACTTCGGATCAGCACTCGAACACCATGACCACTAGAGCACCGTGGCGGAAAACAGGCGCAACTCACTGTTCTGTTGTTTCTTGCCGGCTGTGTAGGTCCGGTTACTCTGTCGTCATCAAACCATGGAGGTCAGCAGCGTGGTGACCGCGGCCAGCTTTATCCGAAGGCGCCAACTACGCAGAGGGGGAGGGGATAAGGGAGGGGAGAGGGGAAGTGGAGAGGGTTTGCGCATGCGCAGTAAGGGTGGTCACGCCGCTCACCACCACCACCACCGGATTGAACTCCGCTATAAGATGCTTCACATCTAATACGAGACTACTATCCTTCTCCGGCGGTCGCATTTCGATGGGAAAGAAATCCTAGATGCCTGTACAGTTAGGTCTAAGCGCCCGTTAAAGAACCCCATATGGTCGAAATGTCCGAAGCATTTCACTACGGCGTGCCTCGTAATCATATCGTGGTTTGGCCGCGTGAAACCACAGGAATTAATTACTAGCCGTCTTCAAGGCCCACTTGCTAAGAAATGATTGTTCGTTTGAGGAAGTTTTGCTCTCCTAAAGGAAACCTGATAGACACCCTTCATCTAAATCTCTTCAAGGACTTTTTATTTTCCCGTTGTACATTGTGACAAGACATTCAATCTTAACAATGCAATAATTTTTACAGCGAAACCTGTTGTGAGATCAATTCACCAGCCGTTTTCGGCGCCTTAATTGTCCGCCGCAGCCGCCGCCGGTGTCCGTAACCAGTATCTCTCGAAATAAGAAAAAAAACGAAATAAGAAAAAATTTCAGGATGGAACAAGGTTCGAACCTGGGCCCTCTGCGTAGGAGCCCAGTATTCAACCTCTGAGCCATGCCGGTGCTCGAAAGTGCTTTGCAAAAAGGTCCTATACAGGCTTCATGTCAGGAAGGAACCACATTAATATGTGTAATGAAGCGTGGTAGAAGAGTAAAATAAGCACCAAGCGTCGCAAACGCGAATTCTGTAACCAAGCGTCACACAATGCGAATTGCGCAACGAGTAGCTTGTTGAATGCTTCCAACCCATTACAAAGGGCTCTGCCATAATTCTTCGTCGTCATCAGGCACAGCATCAACAAAGTGCGCATATTACCTTACATGCATTTAGCAGGTACCACGGCACTCCGTAGAATGACGAAAAATGGCACAGTGCCTGCTGCCCTACTTCTCAAAAATTACAATGATTTATAGCGTAGTGGGTTCCTCGCAAGTGCACTTGTATTGGTTGCCAAGGAAGGCCATAAGCGCATGATCCATTTCCTCGGGGTCTCAGTAAAATTACAATGGTTTATAGCGTAGTCGTTTCCTCGCAAGTACACTTCTATTGGTTGCCAAGGAAGCCCATAATCGCATGATCCATTTCCTCGGGGTCTCAGTAAAGTTCTTGCCCCCCCCCCGTCTCTCTCTCACGTCAACGTATGTTATACAGCATGACGGGAGAGGGAAAGAGCGACCGGGCGTCACCCAATGCAAATTACATAACTGGTAGGCCGTTTAAAGCTTCCAAACCATTACAAAGGACTGAGCCATAATTCTTCATCGTCATCAGTCGTCGCGTCAACAAAGTGCACATAATGCCTTACAGACCTGTAGCTGGTGCCTCGCTTCTCCATAAAATGACGAATAATGGCTTAGTAGGTGCTTCCCAACTTCACAAAAATTGTGATTTATGGCGTAGTGGGTACCTTTCTAGTGTACTTATATTGTAGCCCTAAGAGAGCTTACAAGGGGCTCTAGAAACGCCGCTCTTCCAGCTTTCGCTGTGACTGTGCTGCGATTTCAGCGCAGGCCTGGCGTTTTTTTTGTATGCTTCTCTAGAACGAAAGAATTCATTAACGACGACGGAAACCATGATGTGCAGCCACACTTCCGTATCCATCAAGCGCTTCATAGACACCGGGCCCGTAGCTGGCAGCACCGTAACCGTAAGGGAGCTGGCCACCATAGGTGGTTCCAACCAGTGCTGGATCCCTGGCAGCGTATACCTGGCGTCCATTCGGAGCGTACCTATACGCTCCTGCAGCACTAGCAGAATTGTATTCGCGTCTGCCATAACCATTGTAGCGCCAACGTTGTAAGGTGCCACTGCCGTAGCGGCAAAGCCTGTACGTGCACCACTCTGTGCCCCTCCAGACGAAAACGGTTGAACGACAGGTGCAGCATTGAAGACTACGCCGGCGCTAGCACCAGGAGCGGTGCCCGGCTCGTTGGTGTCCACGGTGGCATGGAAGCCGTACGCGTCGGCCACATAGTTCACCCTCCGGTAGAGGCCACTCATATCTCGATAGCCGTACGAACTGGTTTTGGCATTGTTGGAATCGCCCTGCTCGCTGCGGAACTGCCGATAACCAAACGCGTCCACATTGTCATAGCCGAAGCTGTAGGGCTGAGATGGCTGCGAGAAATATTGAAGAGGGAAACAATTATGACGCAACAAACCTCATTGCACGGTGAGCACCGTGACGATTCTGGGTGATGAACACAGCAAGACTCAATGCGCGATCACAGCATTGATAACGTTCAGCATGCTATTTATAGTTACATTTGAGGATTTATTTTAGGGGAGGGGGACTGAACGATAAGAGATGATCTGTATTAACTACCTTGAGGTGCGAACTAATAATTTCACGCAATAAGAGCTAAGTATTCTTAACCCTTCATTTCAGGTTGATGAACTGCCTTTGTGAGACGTCTAGCGGAGAAGGAAAGTCCATGCCGTAAGACTCCTGCCACTGCGACACCATCGTCATACATAGAAAGCAATTAGGTATAGGGGTCATAATGTATTTGTGAAAAGCGCGGATGCTAATATTAAATTGTACTTAAGGAGGCGCATTGATCCTTAGGTACACATATAATGTTCTTGATGTCATACTACCAATGGGAAACTAGCGATGTATTGAGTAGCGTGTTGAAGTGTCAACAGTCTTGACACCACCGATGTGGTACATGCGTAATCAAGACTTCTAATTTGGACAGCTGGAAACGCTATATGTGATGAAAACGAAGATTGTGCTCACAGTTGCACACACACACACACACACACACACACACACACACACACACACACACACACACACACACACACACACACACACACACACACACACACACACACACACACACACACACACACACACACACACACACACACACCTCGGAAAGAGAAAAATCACAGCATATCCACGGAGTGAATGATGATGAGTGGGCGAAGCTGCGGAGGTTCATCGGTAAACCGTGAATCTTCCGTGAATTCTGCCCAGTACATCATCACCGACGTGAGATCGGGCGCGTTTATACTAAAGGTTCGATGAGAGTTATGACGACTTGCAGCTCACTTTAATTTTACATGTACGCTGTGAATTTTCATTGTTTAATCCCGCACAGGAGAAATCACACACACGCACTACCTTGGAGGTCAAAATCCAGTGCCTATATATACGGGGTGGTCAGTGAACGGTTGTGCAGCGCGAGCGGGTGGTTTTTTCAATCAAGACGCTGCCGCGACGCTGCCTCTCGACGCTGCCTGCGTCGGCGCCGCTGCGCCGCAGGGCAAGATACGGGGGGGGGGGGACCGTAGGAGAGGAGAAAGAGGGGGAAGCGTAGGAGAGGAGAGGGCGATACATATCACGTACTGTCGCAGCGCATTGTCTTTAGGGAGTCTTCATGTGTGCACGGCCCCTCCGTTTTTAAGACTGGTTACACACAACGACGGGACGAACGGGTGCCGCTATAAGGAGCTTTGCCCCTAAAAGGGGCGCACTAATGTGTATGCCCTTCGTAATGGGTGGCATGCTTTAAACCAGCAGCAATTACGCGCGTTATACTTTTTCGAAGTTGCGATGCACCCACTACGTGTACGTAAGGGAGTACGCGCAGTAATGTGTGTGCCTTTTGTAATGGGTGGCCAGCGTTAAACCACCTACTCGTTATGCAACTGACATGGTGTGACGCCTGATGGCAATGTATGCTTGTACCCCGTTTTGCTGCGATATTACATCTCGTACTGTGACACCTGTACACAGGATGCTTAAGTTACAAAAGTATTGAAATGTGGGCTAGTTGGTAATTCATACTTCATACTTGAGCGCTCGTGTTCTGTGGTTCTTCCTTCGTCAGTTGTGTGTACCGCGCTCCCAGTAAGCCGAAGAAGCAATAGTTAATTTAATTGCACTTCCAAGCAGTGGAGTGGCTCTGTAGAGTAATAAAGAAAAAATGGTGTGGCTCTGTGGTAGAACACCTACTTGCCACGCAAACGGCCTGGGTTCGATTCTCACGCGAACCTACGATTTTTTACTATTTATTTTACTTGCATCTTTGTGGATATTTTGGTCACGGACAAGATGATGCTTTTTCGCTCACAACAAACTACGCCGACACCGCAATTTTTGTGGAACGAGCTCTTTACGCTATCGCGGTAATATAAGGGGTGAAGGTTAGAATTGAGACGAAGGAAGAGGAAGTATTCGGTCGCCAAGGGTATATAGAAAAATTTAACATTTATTACTTTATGTACCGATAATATAAATATAGAACAATACTGTAGAATATAGTCAATTAATGAGAGGAAGTCCGAAGTACAAATTTTGATTGAGAACGAATGAACACGGCATTCTTTTTGTGTCGCCAAGAAATTCACATACGGCTAGGCAGACGTTCCTGTTGCTGTGGCCTAGATAAGATGCACCAAAGGAAAGCATATTTTCAGAACTAAGAGTAACTCTTGAATTTCTGAATAAAATTTCGAAATGCTTTTCCCTATGGCTAGTGACACGACGGAAAGTTAGTAAAATATGATCGATGTTTTCAGGCTCTTGAAAGTAAAAGCGTAGTGGAGATGGCACCAAAACAGACCTGTATAAATAAAGATTAGGAGGAGATATAAGCCATCGAAATTTTGTAAAAGGCACTTCTAATTTGCGAGTCGGACATCATTTGTTATCCCAAGGAAAACAAAGATGACCATATTCTTGAACTGGTAATTGAATTTTTATGGAATCTTGGAGTAAGGAATATGGATTTGCGGAATCTGGATTCAGTAATCAAAGCTACATCAGGCACAATGGACAATACAGGATCATCGAGGGACCACAGCGCGAGAGCATCAGACATCTCGTTTAGAAATATGCCACGATGACCAGGCCCCCATACCAATCGCATTGTACGCAAATTTTTAGGTATTAATGGTGATAATGTATTCATACCAGAAGACTTGGAAGGAGAAGCTTACGTGAGAGATGTACATACGGACAGCGAATCAGTTACTAAAACAACTGTCGAATCATTTACTGAAAGTTTTCGAAGGGCTAAACGAATTTTAAAGACTGAGAAAATGCCTACTCCTACTTTATCTTCACTAATATATGTACCAGTATCACTTACGTTATCAATTCCCAACTGAAATAAGTGGTTTTCTAACAAGCCTATTAAACATCTAGAAGGATAGTTCTTTGGAATTACACCAGAATACATAATAAAATTGAATTTTAGTTTTCGCCAATGAGTCATTTGAAACGATGTCGCGTATGTCAACATTTAGCGATTCTAGCTGATCTGGCACAAAAAGCTTGAGGCTTATATACCCGAGACGAAGGCTCAGTAAAAAACGCCAGGCCTGCGCTGAAACCGCAGCACAGTCACAGCGAAAGCTGGAAGAGCGGCGTTTCTAGAGCCCGTTTTAAGCTCTCTTGGGGCGACAATACAAGTACACTAGAAAGGTACCCACTACGCCATAAATCACAATTTCTCTGAAGTTGGGAAGCACCTTCTAAGCCTATATTTGTCATTCTGCGGAGAAGCGAGGCACCAGCTACAGGCCTGTAAGGCATTATGTGCACTTTGTTGACGCGACGACTGATGACGATGAAGAATTATGGCTCAGCCCTTTGTAATGGGTTGGAAGCTTTAAACGGCCCACCAGTTATGTAATTTGCATTGGGTGACGCCCGGTCGCTATTTCCTTCTCCCGTCATGCTGTATAACATACGTTGACGTGGGAGAGAGACGGGGGGGGGGGCGAAGAACTTCACTGAGACCCCGAGGAAATGGATCATGCGCTTATGGGCTTCCTTGGCAACCAATACAAGTTCACTTGCGAGGAACCCACTACGCTATAAATCATCGTAATTTTACTGAGACGCCGAGGAAGTGGATCATGCGCTTATGGGCTTCCTTGGGAATCAATACAAGTGGACTTGCGAGGAACCCGCTACGCTATAAATCATTGTAATTTTTGAGAAGTAGGGCAGCAGGCACTGTGCCATTTTTCGTCATTCTATGGAGAGCATTATTACCTGCTAAACGCATGTAAGGCATTATGTGCACTTTGTTGATGCTGTGCCTGATGACGATGAAGAATTATGGCAGAGCCCTTTGTAATAGGTTGGAAGCATTCAACAACCTACTCATTGCGCAATTCGCATTGTGTGACGCCTGGTTACAGAATTCGCGTTGTGCGACGCTTGTTGCTTATTTTACTATTCAACCACGCTATATTGCATATGCTAGTGTGGTTCCTTCCCGACGTGAAGCCTGTATAGGACCTTTTTGCAAAGCAATTTCAAGCACCGGCATGGCTCAGAGGTTGAATACTGGGCTCCCACGCAGAGGGCCCAGGTTGGAACCTCGTTCCATCCCGGAAATGTTTTCTTATTTCCTTTTTTTTTCTTATTTCGAGCGATACTGGTTACGGACACCGGCGGCGGCGGCGGCAGCGGCGGACAACTACGGCGCCAAAAACGGCCGGTGAAATGATCTCATAACAGCTTTCGCTGTAAAATGATGTCGATTCAGAAAAGCATAGGAACTGTAATCGTCTTAGTGAAGATGCGTAAAGTTTTAAATATGCTTTGACTGTAAGAATGCGGAATCCGCAAGCTAGATGGGCGATTCGTGCTTCTTCTTACTTCTTCATGACTGCCCGCAGTAAATTTTGGTACCCCGAGACAACTACGAAGGGCTTCTCGCTCTGAAAAACCGGTGGATTAATTCTGTATTCTAACCCCGAGATAACAAAATGCAACTCAAATTCTAGAATCGGACCAACATAGACACGGCAAATCATAATAACATTGTCCCTGCGTAGGCCAGTGGGGTGTCGACCAAGTTTACGAATCATTCCAACAGCGCGTGTTGCCTTAGGTTTTACATGCTGAATGTGACTTCGCCAATTTAGTTTTTCATCATAAAATACATTTAAATGTTTGGCGCGGTCGTTTTGTGGAATTATTTCTTGACGATACTGAAGTGAAATGCTCATGCGAGCATTCAAAAGAAAAAGCATCACGGAACTTCTGCTAACGTTGGGGGCCATTGAACCTGTTCAAACCACATTTCTAATTCTCCTAATTATCAATGTAATGCTGCATGCAATGAGTGAATATCACATAGACAAGAGGAGAACGCAATGTCATCTGCACATACGTACAGCTCGGTCCACTGTTACAGGGAACACGCGAGCGCGTGCCTCACGCTCCGCGTAGCGCCATGCACAGCAACTGGCGAAACCCAAACGCATGCGCAAACATACGCAGAGGCGGTACGTGCCCTATGTCGTCTGCGACTGAAACGCCCCTTCCATAGCTCGCGCGCGGCCGCGCTGTCAGGGCTCTGCCGTCCAATCGTGGAATCACCCATAAAAGTAATAAAATTGGGGCTTAACGTCCTAAAACCATATGGTTATGAGAGACGCCGTAGTGGAGGGCTCCCGAAATTTCTACCTCCTGGTGTTCTATAACGCGCACCTAAATCTAAGTACACGCTCCTCGAGTGTTTTCGCCTCCAACGAAAATGCGGCCTGCGCGACCGGGATTCGATCCCGCAACCTTGTGCAATCGCCCATCAAGAACCGTTCAATTGCGCGGCAAGGACGTGGCAGCGCGGTCGTGCGCGTGTAATTGGGAGTGGTGAGCCGTGCAAAATGTTTGAGGGATGCATTGGTATTTGTAACATGACATGCAAAATAGAGATCACAATATTCGAAATTTCCACGAACAAGAAATATAAACAAGACTAAATACATTCGTACTGTCGGCCTTGTGGCGCTTCAAGTCTCCGTTAACTTGCACCACAGTCCTCATTCTTCAGAGGAAGAAAGAGGGCAGAAAACGTGAAGGAACACAAGAAGAACGGACGACAACAGCGCTCTACAGGAGAACAGTGCTGTTGTCATCGCTTCTTCGTCTCGTGTTCCGTCAAATGTTTTACATTCTTCTCCTGTTGCAACCATGAACCAACTAGCTCAGACCTGAGGCCGAGCAGACCTATCCTTCGATGCTGGGATTCATCAATAGAAATTCAAACTGTTCGCACGCCTCATAACGTGCGATTGCTCGGCAGGGCCGCGACAGCGTGGCCACGCTCGGGCAAATTGAAGGGGCGTTTCAGTAGCAGACGACGCGCGGCATGCACCTCCTCTGCGTCGTTTTGCACATGCGCTTAGGTTTCGCCGCTTCTTGTGCATGGCGCTTCGCGAAGCGGCAGCCACGCGCTCGCGTGTTCCCTCTAACAGTGGACCGACCTGTACATTTGAACTTTATTGTGCAACGGAACTTAGCTTAATAAAATATCGAATGAAACAGGATAGAGAACGGTACCTTGAGGAACCACTCTGGACTGATTATATTTTGCGGAAGATAGGTCACGTTGAAAACAATAAAATTTCCTATTGTTTAGAAACTGATACAACCAATTTGTAATATATTGCGGGAAGTTCTAGTTTTTTAATCGATGGAGCAGCGTGGCATATTCTACACTGTGTACCGCGATCGCAAGCGTCCACTCGTCATTTTCTGCCATCGGCTCGATCGCAGCTGCCGCTTCCACAATATGTGCGCTCAGAGAGCAATTGTTATGTGCACACTGCACACGAGGTAAAGGCAATCGCTTAGCCTGACGCTCAGTAATCCCCCTTAGTTTGTTCGGGGCCTACGGACCACTAATTTGAGAGTTAATTTTGATGCTCAGTCTGGGTTCGCCATGTGCGTCCCTCCAGAACCGGCGACACGTGTGCTTGAGAAAATAGAGACGGTCAACTATTGGCACGCATCTTAGAATAGCAGCACAAAATGGACAAAAATGCGCTTAAGTTAACGACATGTCATATCAAGATATTTCGAGAATGAAGTTCCGCTCCTGCAAGCGACTGCCTTGAGTGACTTTTTTAGATTCAAAAGAAAATGATAGTGAGCTAGCTCACCTCTAGAAGCATCTGGAATTACGTGAAGATCTCTAACGCAAACAGCAGAGTTGGTATCCTCAAAGCAACGCCTTGGTGAAAGCGAATCTCTTCTGCTGGTTTCGTCTTGCGTCCAGCCGAGCTTTATACTCAAACCAGTGACATCTGTTCATACCTCGCGCGCGCGTAACGCGCCATCGCAACGTGGGTAGTGGTTTCGCAGTGCTTTTTTAGGGGCGAAGCTCCTTAAAGCGGCACCCGTTCGTCCCCGTCGTAGTGCGTAACCAGTCTTAACGCTAGTATCAGATCTTGACCTCCAAGGTGGTGCCGGTGGGATATTTCCCCTGTGCGTTGTTGAACAATAAAAAATTAGCAGCGTGCGCGTTAACTAAAAGCTGACTTCTTCTGTCTCTCATTCCCCATTAGCAGCCATTGGCATGTTCCACTAGGAAACGTTAGTAGAAGTAGAAGTGTAAGTGTTAGGTAAAAGCCGACTTCTTCTGTCTCTCATTCCCATTAGCAGCCATTGTTTACCTCCAAGGTAGTGCCTGGTGGGATTTCTCCTGTGCGTGATTAAACAATAAAAATTTTGTTCAAAACGCCGTTGATTGATGAAATAAACCAACGAAAGACGCCAGATGTTTTCTAAAAGCAAAACGAAAAGACGCCAGATGTTTCTAAAGCAAAACGAAAAGACGCCAGCTGCTTAACGAAATACGCCAGTTGTTTTCTAAAGCAATGGTTTTCTAAACAATGAAAATTCACAGCGTACATGTAAAATTAAAGTGAGCTGCAAGTCGTCATAACTCTCATCTAACCTTTAGTATAAACGCGCCCGATCTCACGTCGGTGATGATGTACTGGGCAGAATTCACCTAAGATTCACGGTTTACCGATGAACCTCCGCAGCTTCGCCCACTCATCATCATTCACTCCGTGGATATGCTGTGATTTTTTCCTCCTTTTCACTTTCGCACCACGCAAGACGACGGTGTTGCGCCTCTCCGGCTGTCAAAAAGCCTCTTTTGCGTAAATGTCGTGTATGCCTGGTTATACAAACAATAGACTGTATCCTAGACGCTGCTGCGTTTGCGAGAACGAAGCCCTTGAACATAAATAACATTTCTTAATTGAACAAAATTATTAATTATTTACTTTTGCTATTTCTATTAAAGTTTTTCAGAGATATTGAATATCAGAGGAAATGTTTTCGTCCACTTTACTTTCTTGACATTTATATTCTAATTGCTACCAAAGAACATCTCCTATACTTTCTCTGGCGATATTGTCTGTTAGTTCTCATTAATGCCTGGTCCCTATGACGTGCGAGCCCTTTGGCATCAGACAGGAGAGCAGTACACCTACACTCACGGCAGTGCAAGGGACAAATTTGGCGAAGGCCGACCTTTCACAGATAGACGGTGACGTTGCAGGCGGGCGTTCAGACAGCGGCCTGACTGTCCTACATAGCATTTACCGCAAGTGAAAGGCATCTGATACACAACTCTCTTGCCACTCCCTCTTCGCGCTTGTGCTGTAGCCCTCTTGGTCTCGTCCTACGCTTTTTTTTCGCCCTATTTTCATTCATCATGTATAATACTGTTGCGTGGTTTTCAATGGTGGCAACCGTGTATAGTGAGCTATATCCTAAAAGGCGTCTGGGAGCAAGGTAACGAAGACGACATTGTTGAGTGGATGTGGTGTGGGTTCCTCCTGAGTCAGTACTTTCATCTCCGCGTAACAATATTGTTAGTTTTCTTTTTTAAATGCGAAGCATTTCTTAGCGAACTTCAGGTACTTCGGCCGTTTCTATCTATCTATCTATCTATCTATCTATCTATCTATCTATCTATCTATCTATCTATCTATCTATCTATCTATCTATCTATCTATCTATCTATCTAGACGCCTACGTCTGGGCGCTCTCCCGGTCGTCTCCATTGGGTTGTAATATACCAAAATTCGCATAGCAGAGGATCAGTTAATGGAGAACATGATTCACTGGTCATGACATGAATAACGCAAAATACCTGTCGCTTACGTCATGAAACCCTTTCTCTCAGTCACGTGTGGCAGAGACCAGCATATCAGTGTTCATGTTATCCGGGTATGTGCCACAGGTGTTGAGTCTCAATCAACACACTAACCGCGAACATACACATTGACACGCAAGGAAAGTGATAATAGTAAGAATTGGCGTTTTACATCCCAAAATCAAGATATCATTATGACAGACGCCGTAGTGGAGGGCTCCAGAAATTTTCACCATTGTTCCAGTGTTCTTTAGCCAGTATTTAACCAGTGCTCACTAGTGTTCTTTAACGTGCATTGACACAGCACAGTACACATGCCTTTAGCATTTCGCCTCCATCGAAATGCAACCACTGCGGCCGGGATCGAACCCGCGACCTTCGGTTCAACAGCCGAGCACCGTAACCGCT
The DNA here is from genome assembly GCF_013339695.2 of Rhipicephalus sanguineus. NCBI lineage: Eukaryota > Metazoa > Arthropoda > Arachnida > Ixodida > Ixodidae > Rhipicephalus > Rhipicephalus sanguineus. The sequence continues at coordinate 70,586,842 of NC_051178.1, read as the reverse complement.
ACACCACCGCGGCGGACGCAAGTAAAGTGATGGAGTTGAAGATAGAACACGCAAAAACCGGGGTCAGTGTCTCCTACAGTAACTGTGCCGAGGGGACCATGCCACTCATGATTACCGGTGACTTCAATATCCATTTATCAAAAGCCAACAACACCTGCTTCTTGCACTGCTTGGATGTGAACAGGGCATCAGAAGACCTCGTTGCCAGGTCTAGGACAGGAGGCATCATAGATCGTTTCTTCGTAAGAGGCATCCACGATTTCCACCAGCTGTACTATACCTTGCACTTCACTACACTTAGCCCCTCCTAGCCGTGATCACGAACGCAATCGATAACAAGTCCTGTCCAGCTGCTGGTACTCACTGATCACGGTGAGGATGACCTTGTTCATGAACTGTCAAGAACCCCTTCCCCACATTCACAAGAGTTCGTGAAACGTGCGTGCGTTGTTCGTCAAAACGGACAAGTACAAGCATAACAACTTTAACAACTGCGACTGTAACTGTAACGTACGTGCAGTGCGCCTGCGCTATGCCACTCGGCTGTGTATATATAGAGAGAAATTTTCTCAATCAAGCTTAGTTGAGAAAAGTGCCAGTCCTGTAAATTTCTGTTCCTTCTTTGCTCCTGTTTGAATTCGTGCTATCCGGTGATGAAGAATGTAAGCACTACATATCAGCTTACCGCGTCTGGTGTTGATAACACCCATGTTGTTGTTGTCATCGTTGCGCAACTGTAAACAACTGGTTATATAACATATGTGCGACACTGCGACATTGTGTGCGTGTTCGGTTTGCACATTTCTCTTGCGTCATTACGTCCTATTTTGCTCAATGTGAAAACTTACGCCACAGTCACTTTCCCGCTCAAGCTTCGCATAACATCGATTCCCACGGTACGTGGGATCTGCCGTATTTTTGCTTCACTCTGTTCCTCTGAAGAGCACACAATTGCTGGTTTCTGGCGTATCTTTTTTTATGCACCTTTGCAGTATTGTTCACTGCACCATGCGGTGTAGCTGATAATATAAAATCAGTGCTTGGGCTGCTGTCTGCGTGACATAGCCTATAGTCAGGCACCTTCCTGGCCTTTTACTATGTCTCGCGAAAAAAATTTGTAATATTGTCTTGAATAAATTCTGATGAAAATGTGAATGAATGAACAAGCGTAAGCTGTAATATAGATGACGACGGTAATGATGATCAAGTTTTTATTGGCATCCTAGAATTCTTAGATGCGTACTTTATGTTGGGCTGGCGACACCGGTTTTCACCTAGTCCTTCCCGGTAATTTAAAGGATGTAAATATCATTCTTTCTAAGTCGTCCTAACCACAGCTTAAACTGTGCCAAGTAAATGAATACAGTGGCTTTGTGAGTATTACCACGGTACTATTCCCACTTGCATTGAAAAAAGAACAACGTGATATTAATCATTGTGTTTATTACAAAGAAAGAAGCTATGAATTCTTTGGAGTACTGAGAGCTCTCTTTAGTGACCATCTTCTCGTAATTCTGTTAATGAACGAAACAGTCGTTCATGCACAGTAGCAACCAGAAGAACCAGTGCTTATTCAAGATGTTAATGAATGAACATTGGCTACATTTAGCAATGAGGTATTATTAACTGATTGTTCAGACCTACTTCGTGAGCAGCAACGACAGGTCAGTTATATTTCTTTCTACGAAAACGTGGACAGAATTTACGAGAAGTGCTTTCTGTACAAGCAACATAGGCATACGCACAAAAATAAGATACACTGGGTGACGAAAACTTGCCGCAAGATAATGAAACGTAAAAATAAATTATTGACGTAATCTTCAAAGTAAAGACGAATAATGTTAGACAAGCACTGACACGATCGTGAGGTATCGCAAAAGGTACGTTATTTGTTTCCTTGGCTTGCAGTGGTAACGCTCTTTATACACCTGAGCCGGACAACATGTATAAAATATTTTAGGTTTGTAGCGAAGCCTCTGAGAGGAGTAATGGGTTGCGCTCTCTATAGCCTTCTAATGGGTCGTCCTCTTTGGCTCTTCCCGCTCGCGCGCTGAGTCCGGTATATATATATATATATATATATATATATATATATATATATATATATATATATATATATGTTGTTGCCTTTCTGCCAGGACAAAGAGTGTTCCACACTCGCCGCCATGGCTGCGATCGGCGCTGACTAACACTCCTAAGTTTAACTGCACATACCCTATAAAGGGGACGGGGGGATGACCGCCGCCGTAGCTCAGTGGTAGAGCATCGGACGTGTTATTCGAAGGTCGCAGGTTTGCTCCCCGTCGGCGGCAAGTTATCTTTTCGTCCACTTTACTTTCTTCACATTTACATTCCAATTATTACAAATAACATCTTCTGTACTTTCCTTGGCATTATTGTCTGTTAGTTCTAATTAATACTAAAAAGAAGAGAGATATGTGTGTAAGTGTGCGTATCTGTTGTTCTGCGTAGTGGGGAATTTAGTTTCTTCGAACTTTATTCGATTAAGTCATTTTATTGTGATAACAATTATATGCGCAATCTCGGCTGGTTTTTGCCCTCGCCGTCGCCGCCGTGATGCTCCGCATATGTATAAGTATGCATATATATATAAAAGTCCCAAAGAAAAAATAATTCAGAAAAATGCTTCAGGAAATGCTTAAGAAAATGCAAGGCAGATTTAAGAAACGCGCTGTTATTATATTATATCTTTAACGAAGCAAGCGCGCAATTCACTTTTTACCACATACTTCCCTTAAAGGGCGTTTTTGGAGCCGATACTGGCCAGAGGAGTTCCTCATGCTCTCTAGCTTGTAGCAAACAGAATATGTTGTGATGCGTGTGATATTAAGATTAAACATATTGATACGAAGTGTCACTGTCGGTGAAAAACAAGGGAAGCGCGGGTAGAGAAAGAGGACGACGACGTAGCTCCTACGATTTCCGCGGTCTCTGTGCCCATTAAAAACCCCCTTACGCTACTCCAGAGTACGTAACAGATTGGTGGGTGGTGCTGGGTAAGACGAACCCAACAACGGAAGCTTCACTACCTGAACTTCGCCGCAGCCGCCGCCTTGCCGGACTCCCGCCTTCGCCAATCGAAATGTCCCAAGAGCAGACCTCTGCTGCTTCGACGCCAACTCCGACGGGTTCCGTGCCCTACTACCGAGTGCCACCAAACTTCGGCGGAACCTCAGAAGAAGACGTCGACGTGTGGCTCAAGAACTATAAGCGGGTGAGCAGGAGCAACGGCTGGGACTCGGAAGCACAGCTCAGGCATGTTGTGTTTTCGCTAACTGACACCGCTCTCATGTGGTACGAGAACCACGAGGACATGTTTACGACTTGGGACCGTTTTGTCGAAGAAGTGCAGAAGTGCTTCGGTGATTCTGACGCAAAGAAGAAGCGCGCGGAGCAGACATTGGCTCAGAGGGCACAGCTTCCAGGAGAGACATGCACGACATACATTGAAGAAATCTTGAAGCTGTGCAAGATAGTCAATGCTCGGATGTCTGAAGAAGACAAGGTTGGACACGTTCTTAAGGGTATAGCCGAAGACGTGTACAATTTCTTAATTGGAAAGGAAAGCCTGAACTCCGTGTCTGACGTGATGAAGCACTGCCGTACCTTTGAATCGCTGAAGATGCGACGGATCTCTCCGAAATTCGGCCGCTTGTCTAACGTCCCAACTGTGGCTAGCGTCGAAACAGTGTCGCCCAACGACCTTGCCTTCACAATACGGCAGATTGTCAGAGAAGAGCTGCTTCGATGTCAGCAAACATCTCATCACCCCAACAACTTTCAGGAGGCCTATGCAAGAGAACCAGAGCATGCGCGAACTCCGGCTACTCTTGCTCCATGGCAGCCATCGGTCAACGCAGCTGATCCCGATGAATACCGAGGCACACGGCAGTCTGGGTTCTCACATCGCACACCACCCAATTACGGACGGCGTTTCCGCTCGCCTGGTTACCGTCAACGAACGTCGCTTGGCTACGGTGCCCCTGAAGAGCGGCACTACTATTCCATGCCTTCTGAGAGGAGTGGTTACTCTGAGCAGCCGCCTGTATCTCGACCACATCCGGTGTGCTACAACTGTGGCGTCCCGGGTCACATCGCACGTTTTTGCAACCACCGCAGCCCATACCAGCGACAGCCTTCTCAGCCTTTCGACCGTCCAGTCTACACGCCACGGCCACCACGCGCACCAACCGGATTCCGCTACCCCTCGCCGGCTTCTGATCGAAGTTTGACGCCGCCACCAGCTCCACGAGCTCCGCAATCACCGTCGCCACGGCGACGCACGCGGTCACCGCCGCCGGAAAACTAGTCGGTGCGGCCAATGGGGGTGAGGCCGCGAGATACCAGGCGCTATCTACAGATATACCCCCGTCAGCGTTTATGTTGAAGAACAGAGTTCACGTACTTGTTGATACGGTACCTACTATGGCACTTGTAGATACAGGCGCGACGATCTCTGTGATGAGTGTAAATTTTAAGAACCTTCTCGGACCTAAAGTGATGTTTTGCCTGAGCCCTGGTGTGACATTCCGTGGTGTGAGCGGTGACGCGTTGTGTCCAGTGGGATTTTGTACTGCGGACGTCTCCTTGTGTGGCAAGGTATTTTGCACAGAATTTGCGGTTATTCCACGGTCTACACATGACGTTATTTTGGGTATCGACTTTTTGCGTGAGTGTGGGGCAACTGTTGACTGCAGAGGTGGGCACCTTTCCCTGCATGGTACTTTTCCAGCTGCGCTCTTAGAGAATTCCTATCGTGATGACTGCATCTTTTTCGTCTCCGAGGACACAGTCGTTCCTGCGTTTTCTGCCGTGTGTGTTCCTGTGACTTGTTCTGGTAACAACTGTGCCATGTTTGACGCCACACTCGAACCGATTCCTTTGGCCTGTCTGAAGAAGAACATTCTAATTCCCCATTGCGTGGTGTCTGTTGTTGATGGACGAGCAGGTGTGTGGACAATGAACACTTCCATGGAGCCTGCAGTTTTGCCAGCCGGCATGAAACTTGCATTATTTAAACCTGAATCGTCTACGACGCTGGTTGCGCTTGTTGATGCTACAGACCAGAATGGACGCCCAGATTCGCAAGGTTCAGAGGATTCCCAATTGCTACAAATGATCAGCAAGTCGCTTGGCCAAGGCGAACGTCATACACTGCTGGACGTTCTCTCTAAGCATTCAAAAGTGTTCGATTTTTGTAAAGATAGCCAAACGCCCTCAATTCCAGCGTCCCGGATACGTCATCAGATCCACACCGAGTCGGCGTATCCCATACGGCAGAAGCCTTACCGAGTGGCACCATCAGAGCGCAAAATCATCGACCAGCAAGTCCAAGAGATGCTGGAAAAGGGGATAATTCAGGAATCGGCGAGTCCCTGGGCCGCTCCCGTCATTCTAGTTAAGAAAAAGGATGGTACGTGGAGATTCTGCGTTGACTACCGCCGCCTGAATTCTATTACCAAGAAAGATGTTTATCCGCTGCCGCGCATCGATGACGCCATTGATTGCCTGCATTCCGCTTCCTACTTTTCTTCTGTTGATCTACGATCAGGTTACTGGCAAATCCCGATGCACGCAGCTGACAAGGAAAAGACGGCATTCGTTACGCCTGATGGACTGTACGAGTTCAACGTAATGCCATTCGGATTATGTAATGCGCCTGCGACGTTTGAGAGATTCATGGACTCTATTTTGCGTGGTTTAAAATGGCAGATCTGTATGTGTTACCTTGATGATATCGTAATATTTGGACGCACGTTTCAGGAGCATAACACGCGCCTAGATGTTGTGCTCACCTGTATTGAAAAGGCTGGCCTTCTACTGAATTCGAAAAAGTGCCACTTTGGCGAGCGACAAACATTGGTGCTGGGCCATCTCGTCGATAAAGATGGCATTAGACCTGACCCACAGAAGACAGCGGCCGTTGAATCGTTCGAGCAACCCAAATCTGTGAAACAACTTCGCAGCTTCATCGGGCTATGCTCGTATTTCCGGCGGTTCATACCCAGGTTTGCGGATGTCACTCATCCTCTGACGAGACTTCTCCAGAAGAACAGCCCGTTTCAGTGGAGCCCCGAGTGTGATGCCGCTTTTCGCCAGCTGAAGTGCTTGTTAACTTCACAGCCGATACTTCGGCACTTCAATCCCTCGTCGCCAACGGAGATCCACACGGACGCAAGTGGCATCGGTCTCGGCGCCGTTCTCGTTCAGCGCTCTGGTAACAAGGAACACGTCGTGGCGTACGCAAGTCGTTCTTTAAGCAAGCCTGAACGCAACTACACAGTGACCGAACAGGAATGCCTAGCGGTAGTCTTTGCAGTACAGCGGTTTCGCTCATACATCTATGGCCGCCCGTTCACCATCGTCACAGATCACCATTCCCTGTGTTGGCTGGTCAACCTTCGCGACCCCTCCGGCCGCCTCGCACGATGGGCCCTTCGTTTGCAAGAATATGTCTTCACCATTTCGTACAAGAGTGGTCGTCGACACGCTGATGCGGATTGTCTCTCTAGGATGCCACTACCTACGACGGATTGTGAGGCCGATAACTTCGACCACCTTATCGCTTCGCTGTCGCCTGGCTTTCCCGATGCCGTGACTTTCGCCGCTGAGCAGCGCAAAGACCCAAGCTTGAAAGCTCTCTTCCCTGCAACAATCGAGCCAATACCCGAAGGCCAGTTTTGCGTCCAAGGTGGTCTTCTTTACAAGAGGAACTTGTCATCGACGGGCGCCCGCTTTCTGCTGGTCGTTCCTGCGTCTCTTCAAACATCTGTTCTGCGTCTCACGCATGACGACCCGACCTCTGGTCATTTAGGAACCGCACGAACACTTAGTCGCACCAAAGAGCGGTTCTATTGGCCTCAAATGCGCAAGACAATTGAAAAATATGTGGCCAGTTGTACGCAGTGTCAGAGCCACAAGCGGCCCACCTCAGGTCCAGTCGGTCATCTGCAGCCCGTAATGCCCCCCAGTTCTCCCTTTGAAAAGGTCGGCATTGATCTTATGGGACCATTTCCCCGTTCTTCAAAAGGCAACCGGTGGATAATTGTATGCGCTGACTACCTGACGCGGTACTGCGAGACGGCTGCCTTACCCTCAGCCACGGCAGGCCAGGTTTCGGAGTTCCTGTTGCATTCAGTCATACTCCGGCACGGGCCACCTCGCGTGGTGATAAGTGACCGTGGTCGCCAATTTACCGCCGATGTGGTAGAATCATTACTTCGCTTGTGTGCCTCCAAGTTCCGACACTCAACTGCTTATCACCCACAAACTAACGGTCTGACCGAGCGCACAAACCGAACGTTCATCAACATGTTATCCATGTACGTCACCGCCGACCACAAGAACTGGGATGAAGTATTACCGTTCGTGACGTACGCCTTCAACTCTGCGAAACACGAAACTACAGGTTACAGCCCTTTCTACCTGCTCTACGCTCGCTCGCCTCGACATACGCTGGACACTATCTTTCCTTTTGTCGTTCACGACGACTTGTCAATTGCGGAGACTTTGTGTCGCGCAGAAGAGGCTCGTCGACTTGCACGCTTACGTACATTGGCAGCGCAAGACTCCTCCAAAACACGCTACGACAGTCAACACCGGCATGTAACCTATGTTCCCGGTGATCTAGTGTGGGTGTGGACCCCAATACGCAGACGTGGCTTGAGCCAAAAGCTACTCGCACACTACGCCGGTCCGTTCGTGATCCTCCATCGTCTAAGCGAGGTAAACTACGAAATCGCACGTCTGACTACTAGTGGCCGACGTTCATGCAAGACCGAGGTGACGCATGTTGCCCGCCTGAAGCCGTATACACGAAGGACACAAGAATGACTCGCCCAGAGGGCTTCGTCTGAGAGAGGAGGAATGATACGAAGTGTCACTGTCGGTGAAAAACAAGGGAAGCGCGGGTAGAGAAAGAGGACGACGACGTAGCTCCTACGATTTCCGCGGTCTCTGTGCCCATTAAAAACCCCCTTACGCTACTCCAGAGTACGTAACAATATTATACACTTGTTAAATCTCGTTGCTGATTCAATAAACCTTTATTTTTTTCTTCTGTAATTTTTAAAGAAAAATTTCCAGTTCACAAAGTAGTGCAGTTTTTTCCCTGGATGAGCACCATATCATGCAATTCAGGTCTCCTACAGGGTGAGCAATCTGAGCACACCCTCATACAGCAGACGGAATTTATATTAAATGCCCACATATGTACACAACACCACAATACCCCCCCCCCCCCCATCGGTAATCTTATAGATGACACAAAAGCTTTCGATACCATAAATCACCTTAAGGTGTTCACGAATGCAACCACAGCGTATTTCAAAGTGTTTTGCTAAATTCATAGTATATTAGTGTGTCGGCAGCAAATGGTGATCAACGATAATCACGCCTATACAAGCAATACAAGCAATATAAGGAAGTGTGTGCCAATGCATTGTGCTGGGACTACTGCTGTTCAGCAGATGTGTAAATGACATTGCAACCATTGACACGCCGTAAAACGTGCCACATATGCTGATGATACAACCTTACTTCTTCATGCGCGGATGAAAAATATATAATCAACGATGGAAACCAGGTATTTTTATCAAGTTAGCTTGCATGACATGCAGTAACTGTACCAAAAAATGTTGCAGTGGTTAGCTCGGCTATGCCAGGATAGCGTAGCGTTAGCAAAGGTTCAGCTCATTGTTCTTAGCTTTTCTGATTGTCTAGGATTAGCTTGATTATCATGCTCACTGCTGCTCCAATGACACACACATTGTATACATATTATGTGGCACATGCATATTTATTTTGTCAGGCAACTACTACTACTTCGGGATCCGATGAGTTAAGCTTCCCCGCTCTTCTGCGCCGTTGAGCAGCATTTGCGCTCTCCTTCTCCATGGCTAAACCACACTGGCAAACGCCACTCAGAGGCGCTATCAAGCGGCTCCAGCGCAGTGTCAGACGGCGACTGCACAGCGAAGGCGAATAGCTGCGCGCGCGCCGGCGCCAGTACGCCTACCTCGGCTACGACGTCACACCTTTGGAAAGCGCAGACCGGCGGCAGCGAGTCGCGCGCGGCAGCGGCTTATTGCGCGGGAGGTGCCGACTCCGATGCGCCAGCTGTGTGACATCACTGATCCTCGCGCATGCGCAGCACGGCTCTTGAGGAGCCACGCGAAACTGGCTCGGCTAGGCCAGTGTAGCTAACGCTACAAAAAATGGCTGCGGCTTAGCTCGGCTAGGCCCGGTTATGCAAGCGAAAGTCTGCCATTTTGCAGCGCTGGCAGCGTTGCCGCGCGGTCACCCTTGCGGTGACCCCCCGAAAGGGCCCCATCTGATTGCGTGGGCACACAAAACGGTGACGCGAGTTTCAGCTGCCATGTCGTCTGCTAAACGCGCACGCGTAGTCATGTCTTCGTCACCAGCACCGTCGTTGCCACCGTCATCAGTGTCTACAAGTGATGAAAAATTACATCTCCCACTAAAGGGGACCATGAGGCGATGCGAAGCCGGTGCACTTGTACGATCGCGTTCCGTTGGCGTTCGCTGGGCATGCTACCGACCTCGCGTCGTGCAACGCGAAGAGGAACACTACGCGCGTCGTGTCTTCCCTCTAGCCTGGCTGTTAATTCTCACAGGGCGTGCGGGGAACGCGGTCGACAGGCGCGCGAGAGGGAAACAGCGTAGGAGAGGAGAGAGAGGGGGAGGGGACGCGCATGCGCTGGCCCTCATCGCGGCGCTGCACAAGAGAGAGTTTCGGCATGTCGATCCCGCATTTCAGAGGAGCCAACCGAGGCAAGCGCTGGACTGAACGCGCGCAGAGCTCTACCACTTAAAGGAGAGGAGACTAGAGGAGGAGAGTAGCGCATACGCCGTGATAGCAGAAGCGAGAACGCAGGAGAAGCGCAAGCAGGTGCTGGTAGAGAAGTGGAGAGAGTAACGCGCAGCTGTTTGAGAGAGGGATGGAGGGGAATTGCGCATGCGTAGTGTGAGTGCGGACTACTACGCCGCGTGCGGATTACCACACCGCGTGAAATACCCCCGAGCAAGAGATACCTCGCATCTAAAACATACTGAGGTATTAGAAATCGCTGCTATTCGCGACGTCGCGAATCATTCTGGCTTCGATCCTCTGCAAACAAGCCACTCTGAAATCGACGCTGGTCCGAGCAGTGAGGAGTAGGCACTGGGGACGTACGCTTGGGCCATGCTGGCTGGCAAAAACACAGAACGGGAAGAAACGTTTTGGATAGGACAGGCGCCCCTATCCTGTTCACAAAAATAAGCAGTCTGGTGAATAAAAACAACAAAATGTTTATTCAACGGCTTAATAAAGGTCAAATGCGGCTGCACTGCTCAAAACACCATTCGGGTCTGCTGATCCTTGCATTACGCCGGGTTTGCGTTCTTTCGCCCCACCCCCAACGCACCTACACACACAGAAACACGCACAGGCTGTCCACGCTCTGCGCTTCTCGTCCCCAGCAAGACGTCCGTGCTGGCGCGTTTCTCCTATGTTACCTTGAAGCTCGAAAGAACATCACATTTCCTGGATGTGTAAAGCCAGCGCCTGAGGAGGCGTTGGTGAGGCCAACGTTCAATGCATTGCGGAGACGCGTGGAGAGACAAAAATTGCATGCGCAGTCCTGCATGGAAGCTTTTATAAACCAATTTTGCAGCTGTCCGCGACAAAGACATTCCTTCATGCGGTACTTGAGACGCCACTGATGTAACTCGCGCGCATCTGTTTCACGACATGCTGGCACGCAATGCCGTTGAGATCATCGCTCTCAATTGTCACACACTGACGAGCACACAACAAATCATTCGAAGCGAGGCGGCGTAGACGCAGGACTTGAGGCAACCAACCCAGACAATCAAAGTAAAGCCGCTGCCAGGCGTTGCTGCTAGTCGGCACCACAACGACAACATTGAGATCGTTGACGCGATCCTTACTAGCGCATAGTCATTCAGTGGCCGGGGCGTGGCCTGGGGGCAGCTGAACAAGTCATAATAATTACGATGTCGCAGGGTGCTGAACGCACCGTTGAGCTTTCGTACCCTGCTCGCTCTCGAAATAAGATACTTCTACGCAACGGACGCAATTCATATTTGGCTCAAAAAACTTTTGCACACAAAGCTATCAAGTGAAGGCCATATCCCGAGGTGGATATTTCATCTTTGCCGATCCTATTTAAGCAATCTGCAAAATTCGGTCGTTCCCAACAATACTAAAACAGGCAAAATTGCCCTATTTGTAAATGTGGAATTAAAGAACATGCCACTAATTACAGACCAATTTCCTTGACTACAGTTCCACCTAAACTGCTAGAACCCATAGTCACTTCTAACTTCATGGCACGTCTCGAATCGATTGACTATTGCCACCCACTACAGCATGTTTGCGCAAGAAAAGTTATTGTGAAACTCAAATGGCAGAAGTTACGCACGATTTATTACATTATATAGAAGCGCTGTTTGAGACAGATGGGATATTTCTGGATTTCCCGAAAGCATTCGACCCGGTGAATCATACACATTTCCTCATTAAGCTCACTTCTTTAGGTATCGGTCAAAGACGTTGACTACAACATTTTCCATATGGTCGCGTTCAATTCACTACTGCCAATAACAGTAACACTCGATTCACTAGCGTCACGTAAGACTTTCCTCAAGGTGCAGGCTTATCCTCACTGCTCTTTTAACAGCGATGCTGTTTAGCAAATCGTTCCTTGTGAGTCGATCCAGAAACCTATCATCATCATAAACGGGTATGTGCCACAAGGAGTTAGGTAAATCCCACTACTCACCACTGCTCCACTAAAGATGAAAGAGCGCAACAATTAGCCCCAAAAATGGCTGCGAAGCGATGGCGGTGAGCCGAAGATAGCGTACGTCGTCAAGGCGTTTTCTCCAGACACGTGTGGCACATACACTTATACCACGGGTGACGGTAAGCGGGTATGCGCCACTAATTATTGACAGTTTATATATTAAGGAACGGAGAGAAGAGAAATTGGTAATTTAAATGCGAGAACGCAATGAAAAATAGACATCGGCAGCGTTGACCCGACGAATGCAAATTAGAAAAAACAGGATCTCAGCAGGAATCAAACCCAAGCGTTCTAAGTGGCAGTCAGATATTCTACCACAGCGCCACGCCACCTCTTCAAACTGCTTTGGAAAAAGACCCTATGCAGGCATAATGTCGGAGCCAGCACTGCAACCATTCTAGTTGCAGTGCTGGCAATCTAGTTTTATGAAAAAAGCAATACACATTACATATGTACTCCTATGATGCAGGAGTAATGGCGGGTTAATGTCAGTTGCGCTTCCAGTGTTGGGTCCGCTTTCATAGAAGCTTAATATACATTACATTTGCCTTCCTATGATTCAGCAAGATCTATTCAAGCGTTGCTCGACCACGGAGCAATACGCTGACAAAAGTTACGTGTGATCATCGCACCGGAAAATGCCCTTCGTTTCGACAATACTCACGTCTGTGCTCCATAAGTTAGCCTTTAAACGCCAGTGTAGTTGACGTGCCGGGTAAGGCCACGATGTGCACACAGCTACTACGCTTACAAAATATCGTCGATCCACCTCGTAATATTTGGATCAAAGCCAAAAAATGCAGCATAGACAGCTAGACAGCATCGGTTTCATGGGATTGCTTCCCATGAAACCGATTCCCACAAGGCGTGGGGTCCGCAGAATTTTTTGTCTATCGGCACTGGTGGACTATGTAAAAGCAGAAAACTTCGTTTTTCTAGCTCGCATAATATTTGCTCGATTCATTTTTCTGGCTCTCGCCCAGCAGCGCTACTACATCAAAGCGCTGTAGGCCACAGGCAAGCGTTAGACAGCCATAATGATCATCATCGGCTAAAAGCCCGCTTTAAAGAAGAAGAAGTGGTCTCTCTGCAATGGCTGACTACCACCCGATGCTGCAAGGCGCACCAAAAGCGAAAGGCATGCTCCCATCAGGACGTGTGGCAACGAGCCCGCTTCAATCGCCCCTGGAATCGGCCGAACGAAATCATCCAGAAGACGGAAATCGCTCATGCCAACCTGCGTCAAACAATATCAGCAACAGGATGTGGGGAGCGTCAGCTTGGACCACAAGGACTGGTACGACACCGAACATCGGGGAGATGCCGCTTCAGGCGCGCGCGACTCCTGCGTTGCAGACGGCAGCACCACTGTGGCCTTCGCCTTCTTTCGGGTTAGACAACATGGTAGTTTCTAACTGGAAACCCCGAAGAAAGTCGAAGCACCGACATGCGCGCAAGTCGAAGCGCAGAGCTTTGTCGCCTATTCTGGCATCTGACGCAAGCAGCGCGGCGAAATCTATGAAGCAGCTGCTACGATCATATAAGAAAAAGAAGCCATCGCGTGCCAAGTCGTTCAGGAAGGCATTTCAAAAGAATGCTCGGATAACTGCTAGAATGCCGCCTGAAAGAATGAACGACGGCGCGTCTGAGCCCCGCGACACTTCGGACGCTTTGCAGCCGAGACGCATGCGCTTTTATCTTCAGTCACCGAAAAATTACAGAAAGGCTCAACGACAAGTCTCTCCTCGAGTCGAGCTCATCCACCAGAAGGAGCTTCCTCAAAGCACACCGCAAGAACGCAGCACGGACACAACGGAGCTTCACTCCGACGAAGTAACTACAATATTCGACGTAAACCAGTCAGTCGATCATTCGACGGAGCCAACGTCAACTCTTGAGGTACATTCTTCTGGTTCATCAAGTTACACGAGCTGCACTAGCAAAGTTACGGTGGGGACTAGTGGAACGTCAGGCCACACTTCGACATCACAGCCTCCGCAGCCTCCTGGCGAGAGCACGGAAGAACTCCCGTCCAGTAGCCACCCAGGCCGGAAACCCAGCGACTCTAAGCAGCACCCAGCCAGAGGTTTTATAGGGAGCATCTCGAGACCAGTCGGTATTCTGCGGCACTATGTCACTAGGGTTAACGACGGCTCCTGGACGTGGCACAGCTTGACTCAGACCAGCACCGCGCCCACCACGACTACTGAGAGCAACAGCGGCAGCCGAACGTCCAGGCAGGGCCTAGTTGAATTGAGATTTCCAGCGCGTGCTGCCTGCCTTGGCCTGTGTCTAGCGTTGGGTGCCATGCTGTCTTTCTGGGCGTGCTATGCCGGCGCGGCCGCCACCTTCGCTGGCGGGAGTTATCGGAAGAGACGGGCGACCCTATGACTGTTCGGCCTCCCGAAGAGAAAGTGTTGAGCTATCTATGAACAGCGTGTCTTCTACTGGAATCTTCTGAATTCTCCATTGCCAAAGAGCGTTTCGGTTGCATCGTCTGAAGGCATGGTTAGGAGCGACACGCGGAAGAGGATGCCACGGTCGCCACTGTAGCCAAATAAAATTGCGATTAATCTCGGGACAGAGAAGTGGCATGGCTTCCCTGTTCCTCCTCAAAATTTTTACTCTTTCTTCACTTACAGATTGCTGGTCACGTTGCCAAATTCGTACGAAATTCATGTTGTAATGTAATGAGTGCTTTTGTAGTAAACACACAGATAGCGAGTAACACACGACAGCAGCAAACAGCTCCAACTTTAAGAACGCCGCTCAGCACAAACGACGCACGAGAACAACACAAACTAACAACTGTCAAAGCTCGACACTTGCAGCACGCTGCCTCAAACACAAAGAAGAACGCTCGAAATGAACGCACAGGTATACACATAACGAGCGCGGACTAAGAACTGTCACAGTTGTTACTTCTTTGTGTTTGAGCAGCGCGCTGCAATTGTCGACTATGCACAACCCAACGCTTTTAGGTATTACTTTGTTTTTCAACTGAGGCGCGTAGAGTCACTCCTCTGCGTGTCCTGCCGTGTGTTTGCGTTCGACGGCTTCCTCCCCCGAGGATCCGGCTTATTACCAACGATTTTGTGTTGTCGCAGCCATTTCGTTAACCTAATATATAGCAAATTTGCAAGAATGACATTAGCTTATGAGGGCATAAATGATAGGTCACAACATGAAAATCGTGACACGTAGGTCACGTAAGTCATGATCTAACCGCCTGCAAGTCTAAGCTCGGGTGCCGTGTGGTTGCTTTATAATACCACAATTTGCATAGCATGACATGAGTGCATGGCGAAAATGAATGACATGTCATGACAAGACTATCATTACCTGCTTGTTTTCTACGCCCCCTGCTTCGCATAACATCAATTCCCGCAGCACGTCACAAACAGCTGCTCGGAGGCGTCCTTTTAACGTAAGGCGCGTGGAGCCTCCAGTGTGCGTTGCCTGCCGCGCGGTGGCGTTTCG